>NC_050575.1:394301945-394584445 GCF_011100635.1 Trichosurus vulpecula
CCAAGTGCATACACCATGCAGGTCCCTAGCAGTGCAGTCTTCTCTGGAACTAGTGCCTAGCCTAGCCTAACCACCAGAGACAGACCTTTACCCCTCTGGGATTGTTGCCTGCGGCCCCAGGGCTAAGGAAACTCAAGCTACCTCTAATGTTGCCTATACCAAGGGCGACTGTTCACTGATTTTTTTTGTAACACTCCCTTTGGTCTCAGACTTACAACCTCCTCTGCAGATAAGGTTCAGCACCCAGGTGCTGGCTGAGGCATTGGTGGTGATTTTAATACTGTTGTTAATAAGCCCCCATCCAGTGTGCTCCCCAGTAATTACCAGACAGACTTAATTAGCTTTTTAGAAAATGATACTAACTGAGATAGTAGAGTAAGAACAGTTGGTATTAGAATAGATCTCAAAAAGTCTGGGACATTCTCTCTCCCCTCACATATGCAAAGTCACTTGGGAAAATATGCTGAAGCACATGTAGTAAAGGAATAACTTGCAACTTCTGCTTTCTGGAAGTCTTTTTCCCTTTTCATGGAGTCTTCATGAAGTTGCCCTTAGGTGTAGCACTCTGCGTGGCTCTAAGGGCCAGTGCCCTTTTAAAGTCCAAAGATGTCTTTTTTTATTTGTCTTTGGTTCCCAATACTGGCACAGCCATCAACTACCGCTGTTCTGGGCACACTGCTACCAGTAGCTCTCCCTTTCACGTTAACAAGGTCATTATCTGGTGGGGAAAAGGGTGAGGGGTTATTCAGAAATGGAGCTCTCTCTTTCTCCCTTCTTCTCTTTCTTCTTTTTTCTTTTACTTCTCCTTCTTTCCTTCCTTCCTTCCTTCCTTCCTTTCTTCTTGTTCTCCTCCTCCTCCTCCTCCTCCTCCTCCTCCTCCTCCTCCTCCTCCTCCTCCTCCTCCTCCTCCTTCTTCTTCTTCTTCTTCTTCTTCTTCTTCTTTTCTCTCTCTCTCTCTCTCTCTCTCTCTCTCTCTCTCTCTCTCTCTCTCTCTCCCTTCTTCCCTCCCTTTCATTGATTGGACTCTACAAAACCAACAAGTTTTGTGCCATATTGCTGCTGATTCAATCTATCTATCTATTTATCTATCTATCTATCTATCTATCTATCTATCTATCTATCTATCTATTCATCAGCATATATTATTATTCACCTACTATGAGCCAAGCATGGTACTAGGTGCTGAGGATACAGAGACCAAAATGAAAAGTTCATGCCCTCAAGAAGTTTGCATTCAAATATTAGAAATGTCCCAGTATAGAGACTTTGGGACCATAACCACTCAGCCTAGATAAGTATTAGTGACAAATGTTTGCAAGTCTGTGATAGTTAGATTTGGTTGAACAGTAAATGTGTTAAATGTCAGTGGTGTGGGACTAATCTATGTTCTTTTTGGTGGAAATTTTTTTCCTCTTTTTTAAAAAATTTATTTAATATATTTAGTTTTCAGCATTGATTTTTACAAAAGTTTAAATTACAAACTTTTTCCCCATTTCTACCCTCCCCCAACTCCAAGATAGCGTATATTCTGGTTGCCCCGTTCCCCAGTCAGCCCTCCCATCTGTCACCCCACTCCCCTCCCATCCCCCTTTCCCTTTTTCTCTTGTAGGGCAAGATAAATTTCTATGCCCCATTGCCTGTGTATCTTATTTCCTAGTTGCATAAAAAAAACTTTTGTTGTTGTTGTTTTTGAACATCTGTTTTTAAAACTTTGAGTTCCAATTCTCTCCCCTCTTCCCTCCCCACCCACCCTCCATAAGAAGGCAAGCAATTCAACATAGGCCACATGTGTATCATTATGTAAAACCCTTCCACAATACTCATGTTGTGAAAGATTAACTATGTTTTGCTCCTTCCTAACCTATTCCCCTTTATTGAATTTTCTCCCTTGACCCTGTCCCTTTTCGAAAATGTTTGTTTTTGATTACCTCCTCCCCCTGTCTGCCCTCCCTTCTATCATCCCCCCTTCTTTATCTTCTTCCTCCTTCTTTCCTGTGGGGTAAGATACCCAATTGAGTGTGTATGGTATTCCCTCCTCAGGTCAAATCCGATGAGAGCAAGATTTACTCATTCCCCCTGACCTGCCCCCTCTTCCCTTCCTACAGAACCACTTTTTTCTTGCCACTTTTATGCGAGATAATTTACCCCATTCTATATCTCCCTTTCTCCCTCTCTCAGTATATTCCTCTCTTATCCCTTAAATTGATTTTATTTTTTAGATATCATCCCTTCATATTCAACTCACTCTGTGCCCTTTGTGTGTGTGTGTGTGTGTGTGTGTGTGTGTGTGTATATATATATATATACCTACATATATACATACATAGACACACACATATGTATATATATATATGTATATACATATATATATGCATTTTCCTTTCAGCTATTATGATATTGAGGTCTCGTGAATCATACACATCATCTTTCTATGTAGGAATGTAAACAAAACAGTTCAACTTTAGTAAGTCCCTTATGATTTTTCTTTCTTGTTTACTTTTTCATTCTTCTCTTGATTCTTGTGTTTGAAAGTCAAATTTTCTATTCAGCTCTGGTCTTTTCACTGAGAAAGCTTGGAAGTCCTCTATTTTATTGAAAATCCATTTTTGCCTTGGAGCATGATACTCAGTTTTGCTGGGTAGGTGATTCTTGGTTTTAATCCTAGCTCCATTGACCTCCAGAATATCATATTCCAAGCCCTTCGGTCCCTTAATGTGGAAGCTGCCAGATCCTGTGTTATCCTGATTGTTTTTCCACAAAATTCAAATTGTTTCTTTCTGGCTGCTTGCAGTATTTTCTCCTTGACCCGGGAGCTCTGGAATTTGGCAACAATGTTCCTGGAGTTTTCTTTTTGGGATCTATTTGAGGAGGGTTTTTGATGGAAATTTGAAAGCAGTTGGTAGGCTTCATTTTTAAAATTTCCTATTTTTGTTGTTCTTTTGTTCAGTTGTTTCAGTTATGTCGGCTTCCTAGCAGTGTTATATAGGATATAACCAATCTCCCACGTTGTTCCTCCCTAGATCTCTGGGATGTTCCTCCTGTGGTCTAACATTATGGGAATTTGCCAAGCCAATTAGACCTTGATTCCTAAAGGGGGAAGGAAGGGGAGAAGAAACTATTAGGGGTTTTAAGAAAAGGGAAAAGAAATAAAAAGATAAAGGGGGGAAGAGAGAAGGGAAAGTATGAGACAAACTATAGCTAATTTCTCCAGACTACCTAACAGTAGCTCTGAACAGGATGGTAGCAGCAGAAAGGGGCATTTGAGGAGCAAGAGTGGAAATAGTCTATGAATCTTTTACAAGTACTACTGATACTCACATTAATAACACTTTCCACATCAAGGAAAACACCAGAGTGAAATGGTAAGGTTGGGGAGGAAGGAGCCACCATTTGGAATGAGGTCTTTTATCTTTGCCTTGATTGTGAAACAGATGAGTCAGCCCTTTGCTCCCCAAGGTTGAAGAATTCATAGCATGTTTTCCATTGTCTGTTTCATTACTTCGTGACACAGACTTAATACTCATTTGAGGCCTAATGGCTTCAGAATTACAGTAAATGTAGAATATGGTTTTAAACTGGATTGTTTAGGACCTAGAGTTTCATTCTTAGCCTCTATTTAAAGCTCCTGGAACAGCCAAGCCCTCAAGTCTAAAACTTCTTTTAATCCTCTCACAATCTCAGCCTGTTTCTGCTGAATTCTAGCCCAGATCTGACTTTTATTGATGTTTTAAGCCTACAGTTAAAAGGAAGTTTATTCTACCTATTTCCCCAGATAATTTTTGGAATATAAGACATCTTTTAAGAAAAAAAAAACAAACATCTGGGAGACAAATTTCTTTGGCTGCTAAGAGATGGTTTGTCTCCCAAGAGGTAGATAGAAATGGTGAATAGGGTAAGAGGGGATGGTATGCAATATAACTGGCTCTCAATCAGCACCATGATGGTATCAATAATTGAAATCTGTGTTGTTCAGTCATTTTTCAGTTCTGTCCAACTCTTCGTGACCCCATTTGGGTTTTTCTTGGCAAAGATACTGGAGTGGTTTGCCATTTCCTTCTTGAGCTCATTTTACAGATAAGGAAACTGAGGCAAAGAGGGTTAAATGACTTGTCCCAGGTCACACAGCTAGTGAGTGTCTGAGGTCAAATTTGAACTCAGGCCTTCTTGACTCTAGGCCCAGTGCTCTATCCACTGCACCACCAAGCTGCCCCTGTTGATGAACATGCAAGCTTTGACCCATTTTATTTTCGTCTGGGCCATCTGGTGGCTCAGACTTCCTGTTCCTTTTTCCTTGATTAACTGTAGATTAAAGACCAGAAAAGCTGGATCGGGAGTCAAGAACTCTGGACCTCCAGGCTCAGTCCTCACGCTTTAGCGCTGGACCAGACACATACATGCAGGAAGAATGTAGGATGAAAAGGAGCCAGTGAGGGGAGCCTTTCCTTGAGAGAAAGGTTGTGAGTTATCGATATGTCATCATTACTAAGGGGCATCCAGAGAGATCTGCAGATCTCCTCCTCGTCAGAACTGGCATCACGATGGATATATAAAGCGCTAGGCCCAGAGGCAGTGGGACGCTGACCAGCCCGGTGACCCTGGGCAAGTCACCTAAACCTCCCTCAGCCTCAGAGTCCCCATCTGTAAAATGGGGATAATTATAACACCTCTCTCCCTCCCATGGTTGTTGTGAGCACTGAATGAGGTCATATTTGTAAAGTACTTTGCGGACCTTAAAGTGCTATGTAAATGGAAGCTATTAGCTCCTCCAAGCGCGTCTACGATTTTTAATGGGTTAATATCCATCGAGCATGAAGCGTAGGTCTCTATGGTCTCCATGACACGAAGGGTTGAGGTAATTACTTCCTTTTGCCCAAATGATCTAGCTAATTGCCTTTAACTTTCCCTATTATGTATCTGGCCACACAGGCCTGAAGCCCTTTACAGGGGACTGAAGTATAGAATTCCTGCCCCTGCCCAAGTGGGAGGCACATTTAACACCTATTAGAAAGGCATAGACAGACAGATAGATGGCCTGGGTGTGTGGGTGTGCACGTATGTACATACGTGCATGCATACATGCATACATATGTGTGTAGTATATATAACATATTTATAAATATGTGTATATGTACATGTGTGTGTGCATATGTTATGTGTATGTGTGCATTCCAAAAGTCTGTGTGTGTGTGTGTGTGTGTGTCTGTGTGTGTGTATGTAAATACAGCAGTGAAGTAGCCCAGATAATCCTGCTGGACTTGGGACAGGTGGACCTGAGATCAAATCCCGCTGTAGACCCTTAGTAGCAGAGTGACGCTGAGATCTTTGCGTCTCCATTTCCCCATCTGTAAAGAAGGGATAACGGTAGCATCTACCAGAACAGCGGTGGATCCGAAACACCCTGGTGAATATTGCATCAGTAAATAAACATGGGCTCCTGTTGTTATTATTTCTATTTCTATCTGCAGCTGTGATTTCACTGCTTCTGTTGTTTGTCCTTTGTTTTCGAAGAGGACCAATGGAACTCCGGGCAGCTGCCGGTGAGGAAATGCCTTCTGCTAATGTCAATTCACAATTATTATGGAGTCTGGAGTCTTAGAGTTGTCTGGGCCTGGGAAATCATGTGACTTGCCTAGGGTCATCCAGCCAATATGATTCAGACCTGGAGCAAGGCCTTCCTGACTCCTTGGCCAGTTCACCCTTCATTATGCCACACTGTCTCTTAGATGTTATTTCTTGAATTTCTTTATTCAGTAAATATCAGCCTGCTCTTGTGTTAAGGGTTCTCCACTGCTTTTCTTTCCATTTTAAATGTATATGCCTAACAATACTAGCTAGCATTTACACAGCACTTTAAGGTTTGCGGGGCAGCTGGGCACATAGGGCACATAGCACCAGGCCTGGAGCAAGAAAGATTCAACTTCATGAGTTCAAATCTAGCGTCAGACACTTACTTGCTGGGTGACCCAGAGCAAGTCATTTAACCCTGTTTGCCTCAGTTTCCTCATCTGTAAAATGAGCTAGAGAAGGACATTGCAAATGACTCTGGCATCTCTGCCAAAAAAACCTCGAATAGGGTCATGGAGAGTCAGACATGACTGAAACGACCAAACAATAATAACAAATTAAGGTTTGCTAGGTAGTTTATTAATATTATCTTATTTGGTCCTCACAACAACCTGGGAAGTAGCTGCTATTATTTTAAGTCCTTCTAATAATCAAAATAGAGACCCTTGCCCATGAATAAGTTCTTAGTTGTCAGTTGTATTATCGCCTAAAAAGAAGGGGACCTTCTCACTTGTGCTCATGGAAAACCAAATGTGCTTTGGGTGCATCCTAGGCACAAGCGTGAGGTTCTTTTAGGAGTTGTATTAACTCCCTCAGGCCACCAAAGTCATTTATTTTGCACAGAAGCAAAGAGTGACTGGGTTTCTGAGATTTAGAAATAGAAGGGATGTCAGAGGTTAAATCCAACCCCTTAGATGAAGAAACTGAAGCCCGGATTGGGCCAAGATTATATAGTGAAGGATGAGAGCCAGGTCTGAAAACCAGGTCATCTGACTCTAACCTGAGTAGTCTTTCTCATCGCACCATGTCGTGATAAGGTCAGGATGAATATGAAGTCATGCCATTGGGGAATTTTGCCTTAAAATGTTAGGAGACCCCAACGTAAAACTAGCCTTGATAAACCAGGGCTATTAAGCTCAAATAGAAGAGGGGAAGGGGCTGGCACTAATTCTTACATAAGAATCCCTGCAGGCAGCATATTGACTTAGTTTAAGAATGTAATGTGATCTATGTTTTATTGTATTTTTATTTATTTTGTTAAATATTTCCCAATTATGTTTTAATTTGGTTCATGGGCACTTGGGAGTATTGCTGGCTGTGTGTTTGACATCTCTGATCTAGGTGAAAGCTTTATATAGGTACCCCTCCTTTTTATGCAGTCAGGCAGCAGAAGTATTGGCGGGGGGGGGGCATTGTGTACATTGAGTCGGTACAAGCTGAAATATGCTTCCCATTGATTTACATTAAATTTCAAAAATGTATTCATAGGGTCACAGGAATTAGAGCCACAAATTTGTTAATGATTATGTATTAAAATAGCCTCATTTTACAGATGAAGAAACTGAGGTCCCCAATATTTGGGTGGTTTGCCTAATGGAACAGGGAGTAAAGCAAAGCCAGAATTCTCACTGAAAATGAAATTTGGTCACAAGAAGGTAGCTCATAGAGGTGATCAAAATCATACCTTAAAAAAACATTTTAAGGAGGTGTTAAAGGGAAATTATAAGTGATGATAAAATATTCATAAAGTGACCTAAATTTATGTTAAATTTGATGGCTAGTACCCAGCATGCTCAATGGCACTGCAGTGAATAGATTTCTGGGCCTGGAGTCAGGAAGACTCCTCTTCCTGAGTTCAAATCTGGCCTCTGACACTAGCTGTATGACCCTGGGCAAGTCACTGAATCCTGTTTGCCTCAGTTTCCTCATCTGCAAAATACACTCAAGAAGGAAATGGCAAACCGTCTCAGTGTCCCCAAATGGTGTCACAAAGAGTCAGACATGACTGAAAATAACTGAATAACAACAATAACACGGCTATTAAAAGGTGAGGACAAAGGACCCTAAAAGTATAAGGACACTAGACTTATTTGTCAATTGGTAAATTAAAAAAAAACTTTTTTTTTTTTTTTTTTGCTCCAGGAATTTTCATAAGAGGCTCACTTGATTAGGGAAGCAAGCTAATGGCAACTAGGCAGTTCAGTGGTTAGAGGGCTAGGCTTGGAGTCAAGAAGACCCGAATTTAAATCCCACCACAGAAACTTACCGCCTTGGTGACCCTGGGCATGTCACTTAACCTCTCTCTGCCTCAGTTTCCTAATCTTTAAAACGAGGATAATATCCACATCCAGGGAAAGAACTTTGGAGTCTGAATGCAGATGGAAGAAGACTATTTGCTCTCCTTCTATTTTTTTTGTTTTGTTTTGTTTCTTCTTTCTTATGATTCCTCCCATTGGTTCATGACTAATGTGAAAATATGTTTAATATGAATATATAAATAGAGCCTATATCAGATCGCCGCTCTCTTGGGGAGGGGGGAGGAAAGGGAAGGGGAGAAAATTTAAAACTCAGAATATTATGGAAGTGAATGTTGAAAACTAAAAATAAATAAATTAATTAGAAAAGTCAGGGATAATAATAGAGCTTAGCTCTGAGGATTGCTGTGAAGATTAAATGAGATATTGGTAAAAGCACTTTGTAAACCTTAAAGTGTTGAATGAACAGTAGCTATTTTTATTATTGTAGTACAGTGCCTGGCACACAGTGGGTGCTTAATATATGCTGATTTTTGATTGATCGATCTTGGTAGAAAAAAATCATCACAACAAAGTAATAAGCAGTATATGCACTACATTTTCCTGTTGGATACGCAGTTAGTCATCTACAAACGTGTCAAGCACTTAATATACGGCATGTACTTTGCTAAGCCCTGAAGATACAAAGAAATGACATTATTTGCTGGGGCATCTGGAGAGGCTGCCTGCAGAAGATGGGATTTGAGTTTAGTCTTGAAGGAAGTCAGGGAAGCTAAGTGATGGTGGTGAGAGGGCAGAAAGAGCCTTTCAGCCATGGGGCATGCCATTCCCAAGGCACCTAGAGGGGAGACAGAGCATGCTATGGGAGAAACAGCAAAAAGGACAGCGTTGCTAGACTATAGAGTGTGTGAATGGGGAGGACCGACTAAGAAGCCCAGAAAGTCAGGAGAGGGCCAGGTTTTGTGAGGCTTTAAAAGCCAAAGAGAGGATTTTTAAAATTTAATACTGGAGGTAATAGGAAGCCACTGAAGGTCATTAAGTAGTGGGTTGACATGGTTTGACCTGAGCTACAAGATAAACATTTGGCCGCTGAGTGGAAGATCCACTGGAGTGGGGAGAGACGAGGTTGGGTAGCCAATGGCAGGAATCCAGGTGAGAGGTGATGAGGATCTGGCATGGGTAGAACAAAGGGAACTTATACGAGATATCTAAAGGTAGGTTAAAAAGGGCAAAATTGGATAATGGATTGGAAACGTGAAAGAAGCTCATTGAGGAGTTAAGGATGCCATCGAGGTTGCCTTGAGAAATCCTTTCTTTTCTCTAGACCTCGGTTCATTTCCCTGTTGAGCAGAGGTAGAGTGGTGCTAAGCTTACCCATCTCTAAGGCCCCTCACAGTTCTAGAATTCTCTAATTCTGCAGGATTAAAAAGCCCTTAGATTATCTGATTGGTAATATTTTGGCAGAGTCTTAAGTAGTGATCTCTATGTCCAAGGTTTTAAGAGATTTTAAGAGACTCTCAAACACCAGGGGTATACTGTTGGAGAGGCGGCTTCTTGGAGACAGTCAGGCTGGGAAAAAAAAAAAAAAAAAAAAAAAAAGCTCATCTGGGGCGTGTCTGCCTGGGGACAAAAAATGCCTTAAGATTCCTATGCTGCTTTTTTTTAACTGGATTTGTGATTTCATTAGGAACCAGCATTGGTCTGCTACTCTACAACTTATAATAATAAAGATTTGCCCGAGTCAACAAGACGTAGTGACTTGCCAAGGGACACACAGCCAGGATGTATCAGAGACCAGAATTTGAACCTGTCTTTCTGATCATGGCTAGTAATAGCTAGCATTTATAGAGCATGTTAAGGTTTGCAAACTGCTTTACTAATATTACCTCATTTGACCCCCTCAACACCCTGAGAGTTGGGCATTATCATTATCCCAATTTTATAAATGAGGAAACTAAGGCAGACAGAAGTCATATGATTTGCCTAGAGTTACCCGGCTAGTGTCTGAAGCTGGATACCAATGCCAGCTGTCTTATATTGCCTCACATTTTAATTAATCATTCTTACTAATTAGGTGATACGAACAGTTGTTTGCTGCTAGGTAAAGCCTCCTGGCCTTGAAGGAATTATATCTCTTCTTTTGCTTTTGTGGCTGTCCAGTCATTTCAGTGGTATCCAGCTCTTTGTGACCCTACTTGGGGTTTTCTTGGCAAAGATACTGGAGTGGTTTGCCATTTCCTTCTCCAGTTCATTTTACAAATGAGGAAACGGAGGCAAACAGAGTTAAATGACTTGCCCAAGGTCACACAGCTAGTAAGTGTCTGAGGTGGAATTTGAACTCAGGTCTTCCTGACTCCAGGCCTAGTGTTCGCTCTATCCATGGCGCCATCTAGCTGTCCTTTTGCTTTGCTATAATACCTCTACGATTAAGACTATCAATCTTACCTTGGGGGCCAAAAGAAACCAAGGAGTCCTTATGGCCCCTGATTATAGGGTCACTGGATTTAGAACTGGATAAGGCCCTAGAGCTTTAGGACGGGTCCTTAGAAATCACCCTACCTGTAATTCTTCCAGATACATTTATCATTTTTTATGGTTTCTTCTTTTTTAACCTCTCTAAGATGTCCAAGTTATGTGTATATGAAGAGAGATATGAAATTATGCCTCTTATGAAGGAGAGAAGCAGTGGGGTCAGCTGTCTCAGACCTACTACCCTAGACGAGAAGTCTTCATCAGTCTGTAGTGGGCAACTTGAAATGCATGCATCTGTTACTTCCTTTCTTACGAAGGAATGGGATTATATATTTTAAATAAGAGAGGTACATGAGCTCCCTTAATGCCTGTCTAAGGTTTCCCCTGGTGTATCTGTAGGGAGTGTCTTTTCCCTTCTGTCATATACCTATGTAGCATTCTGGGCAGGAGGACTATGGAATTGAAAGAATACCATGAGGACAATGAAACCATTCTCCATCAAATGTTGCAGACTTTAAAACCTGGTGGGATTTTGGAGGGTTTCATCCCCACGGGTCTACTTGTCGTTTTCCCTCTGATGTCTGACAGAGGCCCCTGGGCCAAGACAACAGGTGACAACCGGTGGGGATAAAATATCCTAAAATACTACACTTGTTTTAAGTCTCTTACGTTTGCCATCCAATTAATGATCCCTAGTGATCTTTGAACAAAGTGCTTTTTGTCCTTGTTCCAAGGACTTTTATACATACATACACACATGCACACACACACAAGCATACAGATATACACACAAGCACATAGATAAATGTACAAGATATAGAGACATAGATATACATACAAGATTTACATCTTGTTGAGGAGCAGTCAGTCAGTAAGCATTTATTAAACATCTACTGTGTGCCAGGCACTGTGCTAAATGCTGGCAATACAAAAAAAAAGGCAAAAGAGAGTCCACGAACTCAAAGAGATCATAATCTAGTTGGGGAAGACAAGCAACTATGTGCAAACAAGTGATCTGCGAGGTGAATCGTAAATAATTACCATTACCAGAGGTAAAGCACTAGAATTAAGAGGGATTAGGAAATGTTTTCTGTAGAAGGTGGGCAGGGGAGCCAGGAGGCAGAGAAGAAGGAAACCATTCCAGGCATGGGGGACAGCGAGAGGAAATGCCCAGAGTCAACAGATGGAGGGTCTTGCTCATGGAACAGAATGGACCATGTCACTGGATCTAAGAGTTTGTGGAGGTCTTCCATGTGTTTGCGCAGGTCAGTGTTATCAGGCACAGATTGTAAATTTCTTTGGGTCATTGGTTGAACCATTCTTTCTTTCTTGTTGTCAAGTAGATGATTGGAAAGGTGGAAACACCTAGATTATGAAGGGCTTTGAACGCCAAACAGAGGATTTTTTATTTGGTCTTGAAAGTGATGGGTAACCACTGGAGTTTATTAGAGTAGGAGGGTGACATGGTTGGACTTTCACTTTAGGACAATCACTCTGGTGACTGAATTGGAGGATGGACTAGAGTGGGGAGAGACTGGAGGCAGGCAGACCCCCCCCAGCAGCTATTGTAATAGTCCAGGTGTGAGGTGATGAGGGCCCGCACCAGGGTGGGGGCAGTGTCAGAGGAGAGAAGGGGGCATACAGGAGAGATGGTACAAAGGTGAGATCAACAGTCCTTAGCACAGATGTGCCAGATGTGTCCTGTATCAGCTAACATACAGAAATCTTGTTCTACTATATATATTGCATATGTATTATTTATCTGTTTATGTGTGTATGTATGTATACACATACATATATACATGCATAGATAAGTTGGGGAGGGAGAGAGAGAGTGAGAGAGAGAGAGAGAGAGAGAGAGAGAGAGAGAGAGAGATTTGTAACATGAATACCTCCCAGACCCCAGACTTACCTATTTTGCAGAACTAGATTTCTTTATGCTAGCTGATGCAGAGAACATCTGGTCCATCTGTGCCTCTACAAAATGTAAACGTTTTACCTAATCTATGGACCATTCAGGCACTATTATTTAATGGATTGTAGGTCTTCCGTGTCTTTGTGCATGTCAGTGTTATCAGGCAAAGACTGTAAACTTCTTTGGGACATCTTTTCTCTCTTTCTTATTGTCAAGTCATTTCAGGAGTGTCTGATTCTTAGCGACCCCATTTGGGGTTTTCTTGGCAGAGATACTGGAGTAATTTGCCATATCCTTCGGCTCATTTTACAGATGAGGAAACTGAGGCAAACAGGGTGAAGTGATTTGCCCAGAATCACACAATGAGGAAGTGTCTGAAGCCAGATTTGAACTCAGGGAGAGGAGTCTTCCTAATTCCAGGCCTGACTCTCTATCCACTAAGCCACCCAACTGCCCACTTTCTCTGTACTGCTAATCTAATTAGAGTATTATTTTTGACAACAACAAAACTACAGCAGGTGAACTACACCGTGGGAGTATAGTATTCAACTAATAATAATTAACTCTTCCAGGAGGACTTAGTTTCCTGAGGAGGCCATTTCCTAAGTGGGTCCCCATACTCTCTGCAGAATACAATCCATTGAAATCAAAGTTGGAAAAAATATCTGCAGTCATCTAGAATCTTTCTCCATTTTTGGTCCCCATAATCCCTTACACAAATTGTTGTTGAAACGAGGGAGGGTTTTGATTTGGGGTTGGTTTTTTTTCTTGGACCACCCTGTGTTGGACTCTATAATCCAGTCTAAATAAACCTCTACTACATATGTGTTCCTCACACAAAGACTGCTAGACCTAAATGTTCCTTTTCTTAATTCTGATTCAGTGTTGCTTGTTCTGGTCCCCTAGGGGGGATAGTGAGATAACATATGGGCCCCAGATGATGCCACAGAATCCTTGCTTCTGAGCTCCAGTTGTATGAGGCCGTGCAAAGTCCAGGAGCAGCAATCCTTCCTAGGCATGCCTAGAGCAACATCTGGGCAGTTAACTCAACCAGTATAGCGGGTACTAAGGGAAGCTCAGCAGCCGCTGCTGTCACTCTTGACTACAGGCAGCTTAAATGCTCCTGAGTTCATTCTAGATGGAGTCAGGGTTTCTAAAGCAAAGCTCCTGCCTCCCCTGCATCCAACTCCCAAAGGGCTGAGTATTCCCAACCCAGAGACACTCACCAGTCACTTGCCTTGGATTAAACTGTAGCTCTCCTCCAGCTGTTAGGATTCTGGATCATCTTTATTTCTTGGCCATAGCTGAAAAGAGGATGAACAGAAAGGGGGGAATGTGTCAATGAGGAACCAGTAGCAGCCACATCTGCTGCTGGTTAGGTTCATTTGCATTCACTCAACTTTCTCTCTAACCCCATTAGATTTAGGTTTCGAGACTTCAACAAGGGCATGGCCGGGCCCTGGTGGATTTTCTTCATTTGGGGCTCTCCCCCTCCCCATCTTGCTGTAGGATTGCTTTCTCTTTACATCTATTTTTGATGGCGTCCACAACAATAGACTCGTGTTTCCTCAGCATCTGCTGTGATGGAGCTTAATGCAGCCATGCCCATGGGGACTTGGAAAGAACAACCATCCTCTTAGGTCCTAGGCCAAATTCCTTCACCCAAGCAGAAACATCAGTTACACTTGCTTTTACAGTAGAGCTTTCGTCTGCTCCCCTGGAGCCCCCTCCTCTCCTCCTTCTTCCCTTCCCCCATCCTCCCCATCTTTCCCTTGCTTTCCTGGGGCAGGGGTCTCCCATTTCATTCAGAAGACAGGGTGCACTGTACTTCTCCTATTTGTTTTCCCCCCTGCCTGTGGGAATCAGAGGTTGGGGGGAGGAATTGATAAAAGCAAGCATTTTGCCATAAAAAGAAACGAAGAGAGCAATGGAAGGCCATCCGAACGATTCCCCAGGCTGTCTGTCTTTGAAAAGGGAATATCTGGCCAGGCCTACAGAACTCGCTGCCTCTGGAATTTACTTTATACTTTACTGTGTGCAGCACATCCTTGTGTATGAATTAAAGATTAAAGGCAACTTAACCTGCATTTTGCTATATATCTATATACGGGGGAGAATATGTGTACGTGTCTATAATTATATGTGATATCTTTATATATGGGCGTAGCCGTACGTGATATCTCTATATGTACCCTGCCAGCATGAGCTCCTGTTTGGCACCAAAAAGTCAGCCTGGCTCCAGCCAGCCCTTCCAGGCTTACCTCCCAGTGCTCCCCTTCACAGACTCTTTGGCTCAGGCAAGCTGACCATTTTGCTGCTAGTTTCTTACCTGAGATGTTTGTCTCTAATCGCAGCACTTTTGGTGCTGTCCAGAATGCCTAGAATGCCCCTCCCCCCTTATCTCCACCTATTACAATCCTTAGCTTCTCTTAAGAGGCTCAGCTCTTTATCCTTTCCTCTCCTCATTGTTAGAGCCACCCCCCTCAATGTTTGTGAGCCCCCACCGCCGTTTAGGCGTCTAGGTGACTAAGCAGATATGGTGCTAGCAAATTAGTATTGAGTTTAATAGGCCATGTATCTCCCTGATAATGTTGTAATGACTGCAAGTCATGAGATACCCTGAGCCTCTGGAAGAGAGGTGGGGTGGGAAGAGCACTGGTTGGGAAGTCAAAGGATCTGAATTCAAATCTCACCTCTAATGCTTACTATTTAAATGACCTTGGACAAGTCAACTACCATATTTTCTTATGGCACACCTTAATTTGGGGGCCCAAAATTTGAAAAAAATGTATTACATAAAGTTATTGAACTCAAGTTCTATTCATCTGCTCATAGCTTTCAGGCATCTTTTGGGCAAGTCTGGTGTGTGTACGCATGCTTAATCCATTCCGTTTCATGCACCTGAAGCACCAATTGTGTCTCCTTTGAAATCAGTAACTTCTTTTTCATCAGCAGTTCTTCTTGCCTCATTGCTGAACCACCTTTGTGGACACAGGAATTCCAATTGCCCTTTGCTCTTCAATCCATATCTTCAATTCCCTCTCCAAATCAGGCCATTTTGCTGACTTGCCTCTCAGGGCCTTCTTCTGCTGTGATGTTTTCAGTAGGGTTTCTTCTTCCCTTTGCCAGTCTAGGATTGTTTTCTCAGTTGGAGGAGGATCAAACTTAAGTTCAGCAGCACAATTTCCATTCACTTTTGCAAACTGGATCACTTTTAACTTGAATTCAGCCCTGTACGAAAATCTTTTTTGAGACATTTCTGGGCAGAAAGTGACAAAATGTAACCTAATACACTGGTAACAAATGAGAAACAATGAGCACAAAGACAACAAGTGCGAAAAAGTGGGAAATGCAAGTAAAAAAAAACTACAACCACTGTATAAGACGCACTCAGTTTTTAGGCCCCAATTTTTTTTTTGAAAAAGTGTGCATCTTATACATAGGAAAATACGGTAACTTCCCTGGACCTCCCTCTCTTTTTATCCATAGCATGGGGAGAAGGGGGTTTGAGGGTTGGACTAGGTAGATTCTGAGGCCCCTGCCACCTCTAAATCTTTGATCCTATAAGCTAAAGACCACCTAATATGTAATGAAGAAGTCTATAGAGGGCATGAGGAGGCTACCAGAGATTATAGACAAGGAATCCCATTGCCCGGGGTGTGAGGAGGATGCAGTGGATTTTCAGAGAAACATATGACTGGAAAAAGAGATAGACCAGTAGCCTATAAGCACCATTAATATTAATGAAATGTCAAGAGATCTAGAGGACAATCCCCAGCACATGATGTGGATATCTATGACATATTTGTAAGCTGAAATGGACAGGAGGTGCATATGATGGACAGGCCTGGATAAGTAGTGATCTTCATCTTGGAGAGAGTGCCCACATTGTAGAGATTATAGATGCATAGAAAGGTTGCAGTATCATCAGCTTATCACCAAGGGCCGAAAAGCCAAATAATGTGAATTCTTGCCCTTGGAGTGTACTGGAAAAAAAATGATCATGGGAATTTGGACCAGTACTCTGTCCAGAAGTAACATCACAAGAAATGGACTTATCAGAAAGAAAATGGTTAGATCACTGTCGCTCTTGTAGATATAACCAAAAGAATGATGAGTTTGAAGTCAAAGGAATATCCTGACTCTTTCACTTAATACCTGGGTGATATTGGAGAAGATACTTTGCCTCAGTAGGATTTGGTTTCCTCATCTATAAAATGAAAGAGTTGCACCAGATAATTTCTAAGATCTCCTTTTAGCTCCCTCACCCAGATAATTCAGTCTGGGATCTGTCTACTGCCAAAGAGAAACAAAAAAATGTTGCTGGGTCACCTTGACCACTACTTTCAAGCTCCAAGTGACTCTTTTCTCACCTTCTGCAGGGGGAGGCTAGGAAACATTGCCCCACTGGGGCTTTGAGCGGGTATGCATTGGGCACGGGCTCTGAGTACTCCCTGGAAACCACGATTCTAAATGGAATTGTCTGTGTGGCACTTTCCAACTTCCCCTGGAGCCAAGAGAGAGAGATTTACATTTCTCTGTCAATGTGCAACAGGTCCCAGTCATTTCCTCTCCTTTCAAAAAGATTCCAAATGAACATAAATCTCACTCTGGCTCTGACAGCCCCCAGTCATCTGTTTACCAAAATAAACTTTAAGCATACATTGAAAAATAATTCCTAGTGAAATATGCATCCCTGTGGCATTCAAGCCTGGTATTTAATGCCTTTTTTATGGTTAATAATGCATCAAAAGCATTCCCAGTCTGAAGCTGTCATTACATCACATACATGATGTGCGAGGCCCATTTCAATGACTAAAAAACTTGGAGTCAGTTTTTATTTTTTAAAAATATTAATATATAATTACAGTGACCTGTTTCCCCCATCTGTATTTCCTTTTAATAAGGCTGTGGCTTGATGAGATCAATCCATTATAAGTACCTACAGAGGTCCTTGGCTTATATAGATAAAGAGACAGACTATAAAAACAACTGCAAAATCCCCTCATTAGAGCAGTGTTTGGGCTTGTAGAGCTCTCTGCTTTTTTATTTTATTTTATGCTATTTTATTTTAATAAAAATCAACCAAGATCATAGAAAGAAGCATAGCAGAGCCTAGTCCCTAGTAGACTTGAAAAGTAGAAAATTACGATAAGATCACAGTTTCAATTTCAATAGTTGGACCTTAAAAAAAAAAAAGGCAAGCAGAAAGAGCCGCTTCCTTTTTTCTTTCTTTTCTTTTCTTTTTTTTTTTTTGTAAATTGCAAAATTTTCCCACAATCAAGTGTGTTGGGAGTGGGAGGAGGGGCTCTACTTATATCTCTGACAAGTCAAAAACCTAGTACTAGGAGATATCTTGCCCAATATTAAAATCTATGAAGAATCCTTTTCACCCCATACCTATGATACCTAAAACTCTAATTCTGCTGAGACATTCACATGGATTACCTTTGCAGCCTAGTTCTCAACCTAGCTGTGAATTTATTTGTGTCCAGAGGAGACTTTCTTGCCATCCCTGGCTCATTGTTCCCAATGGGCTGAAATTTGCCCAGGACCTACCTCCACACGTCTCTGCCTGCTAAATATTATTTGATGTTCTTTGATGACTGATATATGGAGCAAAATGCCTCAAGATTGAAGAGGAAAATTAATCCAGGGTCAGTTATGATTTCTCTCTCTGCCTCTGCCGATTTCTCTCTTACTCTCTATTTCTCTGTATTTTTGTTTGTATCTTTGTGTCTCTGTGCCTTTCTCTCTCTCTCTCTCTCTCTCTCTCTCTCTCTCTCTCTCTCTCTCTCTCTCTCTCTCCCCATCCTTCTGTCCCTCCTTCTTTCTTTCTTTCTCTCCCTTCCTCCCTCCCTCTCTCTCACCTAAGAATGTTGCCAAAGGTACAACCTGAGGAGGAAGGCCTTTCTGGAATCAAAGATTGCTGGTTATTGTTTGTTTTTTTTTTCCTTGTTTTTTCCTTCTTTTAATCCCAAGAAACCTTTCTGAACCACAGAAACATTGCTGAATTCATGTACTCAGTTATATTTGGAAGGTGGGGGAGGGTGGATCAGCCATTCCTAGTCTAGGGTCCAGTTTTATCCATGGTCCACATAAGTGAGATGAGCCCTGGGGGTCATGTCCCTCTGAGATGGCCTCTCTTATCTTTTTTCCCCCTTTGAGACTTGATAATAGTTTTATTTGACTACTCCTGGCAGAGTATTTGTGAGACTAAACTCATAAAGGCTGGAGCTAGGAGCTGGATGTCTTTTTTTTTCTCTTAGGTCTCTTTAAGTCCTGAATTTGTGGGCTTCCCAATGGGACTCATGCACTTCAAGTCCCATACAGTTTTTCTTGCATCCCTTCCTGTAAAGGAACATACAACACCAAAGCAAGGGGGGCGGTTTGCAATGCCCCTGGAGCCCGTTCGTTTTTGGCAGCTTTGCTAGGTTGACTTATTCACCATTCATCTTTTGCTGTCCCTACATCTTCAATCTCGCTTTCTCGGCCCCCACCTCCCAACTGCTGACAGGTCTCACAATCTCAAAGTGAATGCTGCTGATCTTCCCCTTTCACTGGCAGCTTAAGAAGTTGCCATGTGGTTGTGTTCTCCTTTGGACCCGTTTCATTTTTCTCCTTCTTCCCTCCCGCTTAGTGCAGTCTCTTTCTTGGTAGCCCTATTGTTTGGCTCCACGGTATTCTTAAAGTGTCAGACCAAATTTGTGTTTCCAGCACTTGTACCTTTTGCTTTTTGCCTTATTTTTTTAATTGCCAGTGGCCCTAGCGACTCTAATTCCCATGGAAAACATAAATGCATCCACAGGAAAAGGCATAGACTAAGGAACGGAGATACCCACAAACAGAAGCCAGTATTTGGGCTGGTGTGTACAGACACACTCTCCAACACACAAATGCATACCATAAAGCTGGCTAATGTTGATGCATCCAGGTCAAAAATGACAGGATATTGTGGGGGACCAGTCACTTAATGAACCCCTGCGGGACCAGACTTGGTTACTAACAATTTCTCTCCAACTCATCAGGCAAGAGAATCACAGCCCTCGATGCTTCACTCCATCATGTCCCTGCATTGCCCCTTCTCCCTGCTCCACACAAATAAACCAATTACAGCAAAGGCTATAAATTGGAACCCTTTTCTGAAAATGTTCCTTCAACCTTTTCTCCACCCTCCTTTATGCAGCCCCAATCAGCTGACTCACCAGACACTCTACACACACACACACACACACACGCACACGCACACGTACACACACGCACACACGCACACACACAGAGAATACTCACAGACTTCCTGCTAGACTATCTTATCATACCACCACCACCACCCATCCCACTAAATCATCATTTCAGAATTCAAGGTCATAGTTGTTTTTTTTTTTTAATTTTTAATTTACATTAGTTTTCTTTTTGTAAAACAAACTATGGGAGGGAAAAAAAATCCACTTCTACCCCATTATCAAACTTTGCCAGCTGATTCATGCTTTGTGATACCACATTATAAGTAACTATAATCCTATTTACCCTGCCAGATAGTTCACTGGGACGAGAGTCAAGAAGACCTGAGTTCAAAATAATCCTCAGATAGGTACTAGTTGTGTGACCTTGGGCAAGTCACTTAGCTCTGTTTGCCTCTAGATATAAAGTGGAGATAACAACACACTTCTCAGAGCTGTTGTGAGGATCAAAGGAGATGATATCTATAAAGCTCTTAACACAGAGTCAGGCAAGTAGTAGGTGCTAAAGAAATGCTAATTGATTGACTCATAACAGGTCCTTGTTGTATGTGTACTCATGAAAAGACCCAAATGGATCTAGAATCTTCTTCATGCGGATAGTCCCTCCAAAATCATAGATAGCGACCCATCTATGTCTGCCCATCCTATTCACCTCTTGCCCAACATCTCCCATAAGTCAGTCCCAGGTGGCCTACCTCATCTACTAGGAGCCTTTCCCTCTTTCTCTTCACATCTCAAGGACACCAGCACCCAGAATATCCATCTGTTATCCTTTGTTCTCACTCTGTGACCAGGCTGTATTCTTTTTTGATCCCAAAGTTCTCTGATGATGCCTTTTACTCCATTGTGGTAGTGTGTTGGTTAGCCACGGAGTGTGCATTCTAAATTCTAAAGAATTAAGAATTCACATCAGTGAAAGGGCAATGGAAAAGTACATGGTGAAAACAAGCAGAGCACAAAACATAACACACAAAGAAGAAGCCTAGTAAAGGATGTCAACAGAGAAGTGTATGCATATTCACATACACACAAAAATATAGAATTAAGAAGTTCTAAATGACCATACACATCACCTATCTAGTCCAAATATACCCTTTTGCAAATGGAGGAAACCATGCCCTAAAGAAGTAGTTTACCTTAGATCGTATGAATGGCAAACCAAGGATTAGAACCCATGTCTTCTGACTTCAGGTTCCCTGTTCTTTCCAGTGCCTTTTACTACCTTCTTTACCAAGTTGCCTGCCTTAGGATAGAGAGGGAAAACAAACATGTGTAGCAAGGTTTAAAGAGTGTAAGCTGATGAATCAACCTTGTAAGTTACCCATCAATGTATGACAAGATTCATCCCATTATTTAATCTTTTCATCCTAAACTCTAGGGTAATGCAGGTATACATTTGTATATTGCTTCATTATTTAATAAAAGTTCAATGTGTCTTATCAACTAAATTCAGAGCCCCCATCAGTTTTATCAAATATTATTTATTTATTAAACTGGAAAAATCTCCTGTCTAGATAGTATTTGCTCATATCTATCTATATATTAAAATCTCTTAATCCTCTATATTAAATATTAAAATTACTAAATATACAATTTAACAATGAAATTAATAACAAAACAAAGACAGATGATTATCTACAATATTTCACTTGTGAGAATGGTAAAAAATTCTCATGGCAATAGCAGAAGACTTCTTACCTTCTGAGAACACAGTCTCATACTACATTTAGGATAACAAAGTCTCTTCATAAGAATTTTCTTCATGCTCTTTACTAGATAAAAGTTAAAATAGTAACATTAAGAAAAACTCTCCTCCTCTTTCTCTCTGTTTTCTCTCCAGGCATGAAAAGAAAACATCTTTAGCTTCTCTCAAGCCATCACTGTTATTAGTCTCTCCAAACTAATGGTTAAAAGTGCCATTTTCATAGCATTCCATTTGGCTCTTAAAGCTATAGTATCAATAACTATAGCCTCTGTAGTAAAAAATTTTGAAAAAGGTATTATGTATGTCATGGTAGATGCAAATATTTTAAGATATTCCCAGTATTTTCAGGCTTATCACACATCATGTAGACACATTGTGCTTATTAAAGACAGTCAAATCTTATTCTGCAGGTTTGATGTTGGCATTCTATCTAATCCAGAGAATCGACAGGATTTTGCTAATTACCTAGGCAGAACCACAAGTACCAAAGACAAACCATAGGTGATAGAGGGAAAGGTGGACAACTTTTCAAGAATCCATTTATTAAGTGAAATTAGTCTTGCTCTGATTGCCTCATAATGTATATCCAAATACCTTATTTGTGGAGATTATAATAGAACATGGAGGAAACTATAGCCATGACCATTTTATTTTGTTTACAAAATACAAGTGAGAGACAATGTGGTCAAGGGGCTAGACGATGGGTCTAAAAGCCTGAAAGACCTAGGTTCATGCCCTAATATGTGTCCGAACACATATTGGCTGTCTAACCCTGGGAAAATCACTTAACCTCTCAGAGCTTTGGGAAACTTCAAGATTCATAGGTTTCAGAGAAGATGCCAACCTGCATTGGTGGATGGAATTGCTTCATATGAGAGTTCCTTGTCCCAGTGAAATCACAGATCTAGTCCTCATCTCTGTAAGTACAAATAAATGTTGAAGATTGGATGCTGTTGGGTTTTTGACACTCTGGGTTTTCAGGTCTGATTTTCAAACCAAATACCGATGTGTTCCATTAGCCAGATTGTGACCTGAGGCGATGGGAGAAAGGGAACAGTAGGCATTCAAAACGACAGAGAGCTTTCATTTGTGAATGCTGTCGGAGGAGGATGGAAATGGACCTATTTTCCGAGGCCGGGGCAATTTTGCAAGCACTGCCCTGTATACAGACTGGCTTGGAATGGGCCCTGCCATTCCCGGGGAATGAAGGCTGATTGATGTCCCCTCATTACACTATTGTGGGAGATTATATTATGTAAAACTCTGAGGAGGACAATTTCTGAACCTTCCATACACGCCGAACTGGAAGAGGTGGAGACAAAAAGTAAGAGATGGAGCTGACCCAGAATTATGCCGAGGTGACGCAGGCTCATTTCTGGGGTAGTTACGAGAGCTACAGATGAGAAGGCTTAGTTTCTATAGAGGATAATATTCCCATTGGGAAAGAATGTAAGGTGATAAATGGCTTTTGTGGTAATTAAACAGTAAGGGAAAGGTGAAGCTCCAACACTCTAATGATATTCCATGCATACAAATACTAACAAAAACTGTTAACCTAATCAAAGCACTTTTTCTTCTAATCTAGGACATATACAATTGGCTACTACTTTATTTTGCTAGTGAACAATCTATGGCATCAGTTTTCAAAGTGTGGTCTAGGTGCCCTGGAGGCACCAGGGGGAGTCCCCAGAACCATTTTAGGGGGTCCACAAGGTCAAAACTATTTTCATAATAATACTAAGACATTTTAATTTTTAATATGGTAAGTATCAATAGCCATAACCCACACAGATGAAAGCTGTTTGAGGGATTCTCAATATTTTTGAGAGTGGAAAGGGGTCCTGAGACCAAAGTGTTTGAGAGCTGCTATTCTATAGAAACATCTATATGAACAGAATTTTGCAGGATGTTATTTTCATAGGGCCTAAGTGTGTCACATTTCTGAGAAATAAAGTTTTTGCCCTGGTCTCTCATTTGCTAAAAGGGTCCTTTGAGATCATTTGGTTGAACCCATTTGTTCTTCTGTTGAAGAAAAAAAGGACTAGCAAAGTTAAAAGATTTGTCCTAGGTCATAAGGATAGTAAATGCCAGTGTCTGGACTCATTTCAGAGCTTCAGGCTCCCAAAACAGAATTCTTTCCATCACAATACAGCTCCAGCTAGTCCAGGTCTTTTAAACTTGAGATCTATGAACTCTGTAATAAGTCTGTGGATAGATTTCAAAGGGTCCATGAACTTGGTTAGAAAAAAAAAATCTTAATTTTCCCCAACCTCTAATTGAAATCTATTATTTTAAATACTAAATATTAAAATATATTATATATAAATAAAATATATTATTTTATTTTAGAGCAATTATTTTAAAACCTTATTCTGAAATGAATCGATCAACCCATAAACATTTGTTAAGTGCCTACTACATGCCAGGCACTGTTCTAAGCACTGGGAAAAAGAGGTCCATAGGCTTCATCAGGCTGCTTAAAGGGTCTATGACACACAGAAATGTTAGGATTCTCTGCCCCAAAGCATGGTAGGGGACACTGGAATCAAAGTCAAGAAATCTAGGTTTTAGTCTTGACTCTCTCTCTAGCCAGACAACTTTGAATAGACTCACTTAACCTCTAGATGTCTTAACTCATCTGTAAAACCTAAATCTCAAATCTAGACCAGATGATCTTACAGTGTCTTAAAATATGGAGGCTGGAAAGCAGCCTTGATGTTTATTTAGGCCGGCATCTTCTTTGCTGTTTTTAATAAACATCATCAAGAAATACAAATGTTTCAATGTACAAAGAAGGAAAAAAAAAACAAGGATTGTAAATGAAATTGTATGCTTCTTAGTATGATTTTTTTAAAATATATATATGTATATGTATATATGTTAAACTTAAGAAAGGAGTAACAAAATTGCTCTGGTGTTTATCCTTTCTGAATTTGTTGGTGTTTTATTCAATATTTTAGTGATATCCTTTTCTTTCTTCTTTTTTTATTACTACTCACTAACTCCCACTTCCCTCCCCAATAGAAGAGCCCCTTTGTAACATTAACCAAACACGATCCATGTTTGAAAATATATGGTGCATTCTACACCTGTTGTCCATCCCCTCTCTTCTCAGAGGTAGGAGGTCGGCTTTGTTGATCTTCTGAGGTCATGGTTGTCACTGCTTTGGGCAGATCTGTGAAATAATCTACCTGAGCTGTTCTCCTTTACAATATTGGACTCATTGTGTAAATTGCGTTCCTCGACCCCTTTGCTGTCCGGATGAAGGAACTAGAGGCCAGTGGGGTAAGGTGATTTATGGCATATTAAATTATATTTTCAATTGTTGTTCAGTTGTTTCAGTCATGGCTGACTCTCCATGACCCCATTTTTGGTTTGCTTGGCAGAGATATGGGAATGGTTTACCATTTCCTTTTCCAGCTCATTTTACAGATGAGAAAACTGAGACAAACAAGGTTAAGTGACTTGCTCAGGATCACACAGCTAGGAAGTGTCTGAGGCCAGATTTGAACTCCACTTTTCCTGATTCCAGGCCTTGTACTCTATCCACTATGCCACCTAGCTGCCCCCCCCCCATGATATTTTCAATGGATTAGGGAAATTTATTTAAAGTAAAGTTGTGAATCTTTTTGTAAAGGGAAGAGTACTTTCATAAAGTCAATAGCTTGCTTTCTACTTTATCCATTTTCTGTTTTGTAATTCCATATTGTCCATATATTGGTTTTCCTTCAATGTGGGTGTTTCCATAACATGCTCTCTCTTATTAGATATTTTAAGATTCCTTCTGGGACCAAAAACTTAGATAGCTGTAATTCTATGAATTATAATAATATTATAACAATTATGTCATTTATGATTGGTATATAATCTATAATTATATATAATCTGTATTATAACAATAATTCTGTGAATTAGTTCTTGGATGGATGGGAAGCCATCACTGAGGAAAAGGTGATGAAGGTGCCTGCTACGTAGTATGTTAGCATGTATACATATGTGTGTGTGAGGCTCTAGTTACGTGCATATATGTACCACCTCACTTGCCCCATCTTTATGCTGACTCTTGCTCCCTTTCCCCGTGCACTATTGATAACCCTATTATCCTCAGCGATATTCAGACGGCTGTATCCTCTAAAAATCATAATTAGGTCAACGCTGGAGTTACACATTGCTTGGGCACTGGAGCCTCCCATACAAACCGGCACTCAATTCCTGTTGGAGTCAGCATAAGGAAGCCATTGCTCACTCAAGCGTACAGAGAGACAGGCTGAACGCTCTAGTGCATTCCAGCATGTCAATACCCCTGAATAAACTAATCAACCCATTTGCACCTTTATGAAAATGCATTTCAGAGTCAATGAAATCAATGTGGTGGAGGTAATTCAGGGGAAAGTTGGGTGGGAGAGGTGGAAGGGAGGAGAGAGAAAAAGAAGCATTATAAATAACATACCAGCCAAAGAATGTTCATAGCAAGACCATAAAGGTGGCATCTCCTTTTTCTTTTCCATCTTCAACTGAAACAGAAGTGACTGGGGAAAGCATTCCAATCAACTAATAAAAAATGGAGATTTGGTTTGTTGGTTATTTCCCTACTTCAATGTGGTGGTCAGCTGGTGGGTGAATAGGCCTTCCCTACTTGGGGCCATGCATTCATGTGCCCAAAGCAATGTTTGAAAATTGGGCCCACTATGAGATACTCCCCAGCGGAGGTTTTGAGTCTTTATGATAACAGATACCATTGCTTTATCACAAAATCAATACTGGTGTGCCATGGAAAGCAGAATTTTCCACCATTTAAAATTTACATTTATTACTAGCATATATATGTATATATGTATTTATATATATATATATACATATATATACACATATGTGAGTAATGAAAACTTTATAATTTATATTTATAGATTTTATATATTTATCCTTATTTATGCAGTTATATATGTATATATGTTTATATATACATATATATACATTCTTTTATATATATATATATATATATATATATATATATATATATATATATATATATATATATATATATATATATATATATATATATTTCCCTTATTGCCTCCCTGAAAGAGAGAAAACCAGCTAAGAGGTCACTGAAAAAGTTCAAGCAAAAGTTTTTAAAGCATGAATTAAAGAAGAATCAATGAGAAGGGAAAGGCACGGAGGCAGATTTAACAAGACTTAGCAACTAATAGAATGCTGGATCGAAGAGGAAGGACAAAGGAGCAGTTATACAAGGCTGGAAAGCTTCCAATCTAAATAACTGGATAGCTTTTAGCCTAAGTGACAGGAAGAATAAAAATGCCCTTAGCAGAAATTGGGAAATCCAGAAAATGAGGTGATTTAGAAGGGGTAGGGGAGGTTGAGTCTCAGTGATGATGGGGCATCTAAGCAGAAATACTCAGCAAAATGTCGGAAATATGGAACGCTACTCAGAAGAGAGTTTAGGGCTAAAGATGATTAATTCTTTAGTCGGTGAACTCTTTGAAAGCTGGGGTTGAGATTTTTTGTTGTTGTTTTGTTTTTTGCCCTTCTTTGTATCACCAGTACTTAGAACAGTGCCCTGCATACAGTAGATGCTTCATAAATGCTTGTTGACTTGATCTGGAAGTAATAGAACTAGAAAGGACCATGGCTCACTGGAAAAAGAGTGAAGAGAGAGGAAGAAAGACAGAGTCATAAAGATAACACACGTTTGGAGGACAGGAGACAAAAGCGAAAGCAACAAGAATATTTCACAATCAGAGAAGCTACTGGTGTACTAGATAGAATGCCGAACCATGAACCAGGAAGACCCAGGTTTGAATCCCAGCTGGGACAAATGATAGCTATGTGATGTTTGCCAAATCACTTAACCTTTCCTGGCCTTAGTTACCTTATCCAGAAGATGATGAGTTGACCTTCATGATTCTAAGGTCCCTTCTCTAGCTCTAAATCCATGATCTTCTGGTTATAGTGACAACTTTTGGTCTCACTTCACACTTCAATAGTGGAAAGAGAGATATGTGATGAGGAGAGCCTGGATTCTATTCCTGCCTCTGATGCTTTTAACCTGTGCAGAGCTGGAGTGGTCACTTAACCTCTTAGCCTCAGTGTCCTCATATGTAAAATGACAATAATAATAGGGCCTACCTCATGGGGTTGTGAGGATTAAATGAAATAATATATGAAAGACAATTTGAAAACTTCCAAGCCACATATATATATATGCATATGTGTATATATATATGTATATGTATATGTACGTATATGGATGTATGTGTGTGTGTATATATATATGTGTGTGTATATATATATGAGGGGCAGCTAGGTGACACAGTGGAATCAGGAAGACTCATCTTCATGAGTTCAAATCTAGCCTCAGTCACTTAGCTGTATGACCCTGGGCAAGTCATTTAACCCTGTTTGACTCAGTTTCCTTATCAATAAAATGAGCTGGATAAGGAAATGGCAAACCACTCCAGTGTCTTTGCCAAGAAAACCCCAAATTAGATCTCAAAGAGTCAGACATGACTAAAAAATAACTGAATAACAACCGAAAGTCCTAAATAAGTGTTAGTTTTTATCACGCCCTTTCATGCGCTGTACACTTTCCTAATTCTATGTCTTTACTTACACTATCTAAACATCTGAAATTTCCCTATAACACCCCAAAATCATTATTTCCACTTGTTATAGGAAACTACAGCCCTTCAAAATACTTCTCATCTGCCATGCCTCTTGATGGCATCTTCCTTGAACTGCCCCACAGTCAGAAATGGGCTTTCCTTTCTCAGAACTCTGAAAGTACTGTGTACCTTTTTATATACAGGTATTCTGTGTGAACATCTTAGCTTCCTTATTAGATTATATGCTCCTTGAGGGCAAGGGTCATGTCTTACTAATCTTTGTATCTCCTTTAGCACCTAATCCAGTGTGTTGCGCCTAGCATGCCCTTCATAAATATTGATTGAAAGAACAAATGAATGAATGTTTAAATAAAAGAGGTATACAAAGAGTTGTTAGAGAGAGGAAAAGATAACAAGAAAAGCATAGAGGCACATAAACTGAGGGAAGAGAGTTTCAAGAAGGTAAAGGTGGTTGGCAGTATCAAATGCTGTTGAGAGATGGGTGGTGAACAAAGAAGCCCTTGAAGGGTGAGGGAAGGCAGATTGCAGGGGTTTGAGAAGTAAGTGACAAGGTAGGGGAATTCAAAGTAGATTACTCTTTTGAGATGTTTGCATGAGAAAGTAAAGAAAGAGAGACATGGAGGAAGGTGTTCCCCCTACCCCATCTACTCATTAGCAACAAAATGGAATATCCTATAACATTCAGGTGATGTCTTACCTTTTAGAGGTAGAGGTTGCCATGTTGTAGTAGACTACTTCCCTGCCCATGTACATATGTACAATATGTTCTCTCCCTCTCTCTCTCTCTCTATCACACACACACACACACAGTATTCAAGTATTCGTGATTACTTAGAGGCCAAAAGACACAACTGAATGTTGGAAGTAAGCATGGCACCAGTAGGTTGGCCAGTAAGCATTTGCCATGAGAGCCTCCTATAGGCTGGACATTCCAGGTGCAAGCCAGACCACAGCAAAATTCCTATCCTCATGAAATTTTGCAGACCCTGATTCACTGTCCCTTAACTGCAGCTTGTTATTTCTGGCATTAGAGGCTAAAAAAAAAATAGCTTCTGGGCATGTGCCACTATTCACAGGCCTTTAATGTCAGAAATAATGATCATGTTAAATTGGAGCTCATTACGACGAAATGAGACCTCCTTGAGTCCTCTTTTTGGGGGGTTGTTTAATGATTTTTCCTTTTTAAATTTTTTTTCTTACCTCCTTCTCAGAAGCTCTGACTTGGTGCACCAGGGAGAGAAGCTGGTGTTTGGAGTGGTAAATTTTTAAATGATGAGAAATATATACCCTTTAACAACGCAAGGGAAATTCTCAGCACCTCATTGTTCTCACCAACCCTGTCTGTTCCTTTGTTACAGCCTCTCAGAGAAATGTCTTGAGCCCCTTAAGCCACTAACACCAGTTGTATCGAAGGCAGCCACAAAATATATTTAGGGCATTATTTCAAGCAGAGATTTTCTCATAATGAACATGATAATTCCATTTCACGATTTGGGGGTGGGGGAAGTTTAATTCAAAATATCTCCTTTCCTGCTGTGGGACAGCTCTCTAATGAACTTCCCGCTCTATGACCATTCACCAAAAAGACAGAGGATTTGGTGGTGTCTTTATTGTCATCAAATGGAATCAGGGACCCATTTATTTGTGATATTGAATTGGTGAAAGATAAGCAAAGACTTGCTTCTGGCCCTCCAGAATCTTACCTTCTAACCCAGACACACAGAAACGAACACATAAGGTCAGAGTATGCTCATATGAGTATGAAACATCACACCAAGGCATAATCGGATGGGTATGCTGTCAATTACAAATTAAAGGGAAGTCCATTTTAGAGAGGGGAGTTCAAGGAGGATTTGGGGAGAGCGACTATGACAGTTCCATGATAAGGATACTATCAATCCAGAAAAGCTCTGAATGAAGGATAAAATTTCAGCAGTTGTGTGAAGGATGGGAAAGGGGTCTCTTGGAAAATTTAGGGCGTTATTTTGGAGGACGCTGTAAGCTCAGAATGGAACAGAAAAAGAAAGGAGGTGGACTTCCATCTGTTTGGGGCAATACCTCACAACAACTGACACCTCTTAAAAGCTTAATAAATGCTGATTAATTGATTAGCAAGGACCTCTTTTAGAGAATTCAGGCATGATTGGGGCTCACTAGCAGGGAGCCTGAGGTAACCAAGGGAACTGAACAACATTAGGCAGTGTATAAAGTGTTGGCCAGTGGAGAGGGCATTAAAGATTGACTTTGCTTCCTTGACAGTGTTGTTTAAGGCCAACCTTGGATCTTTGCCTCTAAGTTGCCAGCCCACTTGGCCAGTGGCAGCTCCGGTGTTATTTTTGAACATTCCATTAAAGAGATGATGAGTTTATGACCACTGGCCACAAAAGACAGAACATCAGCGCTGGTGCTTTCTTTATTTTCTTCAAATGGAATCAAGTCCCATTTGCTTAGAGAATGTGAAATTGGCAGGCTTAGGATACAGCTAAATGCAAATCAGTTGCAGCATGCTTTGAAATCAGCTATTTTCCAATGTTTTACTTCAAAATACATCCTGGAGTCCTTATTTCTCACCAGTACTCTTTTTGGCTCTCAGACTTGTTATGATACTTCTGTCCCTTCAACTGCAATGCATCCATTTTCCGCTGCCTAAATTGTTGAACTAATAAGTCCCCCATTAACAGAAAACTTCCTAGCACAGTCTTGTGAGCACATGCACATTTTCTCAGGCAGCCAAATAGTACACCTGCACCTGCCTCCATTTTCTGCTCTTCAGTCTCCTCAACCGCCATTTTGTCACATCCTAGAAAAGGGAAAAAACAGCCTTCTCAGAGTCTCTCAGAAGTGTGTAGTGATGATTTCTTCCAATCTTCCCTAAACAGAGGTTTCTCTCCCTCTCCTACCAACTCAGCACCCAAGTGAGCAATGAGCGTGCCCTGCATTTGAAATCTGACCTCTCTCTCTCCCTCTCTCTCTCTCTCTCTCCCTCCCTCCTTCTCTCTCTCTCTCCCTCTCTCTCTCCCCCCCCCTTCTCTCTCCTGTCTCTCCCCGCTCTCTCCTCTCTTTTCTCTCTTCAGCTTGGCAGAGCATTTAAAAATTAGTATCCCTTTGTCTGCTGGGAGATGACCTTTTACATAAGAGATAGGGCTGTCATAAGTGATTTCTGATATAGAAAATAGTTTCCTGTGTGTTCCAACACAATGCATACAGTCCTGTACCTAACAACAATATGTGTTTGCAGTATATGCACATGAAGATGCATGTAGAAGTATACACATATGTGCATATATATGAATGCGTGTCAGTTATTACAAATGGATTAAAAGCTGCCAATCATGAATAGACAAATACAATTTAAATCAAGACCTTTTAAAGTCCAAATTCGAAGGATCTGGGGGGCCAGGATGAGGAGGTAGAAGACAAGAAAGTTGTCTGTGGGCTTTAGAGAAATTAATCATGATGCCCTCTTGAAGTCATGGCCATAGCCTTTAAGTAATTCTGTCCACAGATTTGGGGAGCAGGTGACAGTGAAAGGATTTTAATTCCCCAAGATGACATTTCATCATAGCGTTCTGAATTTCAACCCTTTCCCTTATCAGATTTCTCTCTGCCTGATTCTCTCTTACACAGAACGTTATTTGTCCATCTTTTTTTTTCTTCGAAATATTAATCTGTATTACTCCAGGATTCTGGAGCCAAAATGAAATGCCAACTTTCCAAAGAGCTGAGTGGAGCCAACAAACAAAGGGACATAAGGTAGATGGAGATTGGCTCATTTGGTGCAAGCTTGTTGAAAATATTGCCTGGTATTAATATGTCTTATCATCAGGACCCAACCATGGCCTTTTTCAAGCAATGCGTACCCCACGTGTTATTAGTATACTAAGAAAAAAAAAAACTAGGTCTGGACAATTACATCTAATACGCTGTCAGGTGTAATGGAAGTATTTGGTGATATGCTGACCTGCTGGAGTTTCACTCTGTTTTGTCAGTTAAGCAATAATCATGGAAGGCTAGATCTTTGAGTACAAAGAAGACTCTTTACTGACTAACTGGCCCTTACTCAAGGGGCTGACAGAATTGATTCTGAAGGTATCCCTACTTTATTTAGGGCAGCTTATTTACATGATTCCCTACTAACATTGTTATCATTGACCCAATGCAAGGCGACACTGGCTAGGCTTCTGAGCTGCCATCACAGAAGTGACATCATGGCCGTTTTGTCCAGGTCAAATCTTCCTGTTGATCTTCAGATATGGGAGATTTCTAAGCCCCAAATACCATCTGATGGTCATTCTTGCCTTCAGGATCAGTCCCGAGACTACCACCATTCGTCGGGAGGAAGTTAGGTGGTACATAGGAAGGGATGCTAGCCTTAAAATCAGGAAGACTTGAATTCAAATCCCACCTCAGACGCTTACTAGCCTGGTGATTTTGGGAAAGTCACTTAACATCTGTCTGCCTCAGTTTCCTCATCTGTGAAACAAGGATACTAATAGAAGCCACCTCACTCTGCAAACCTTGAAGTGCTATATAGATGTTGCCTGGTTTTTGTTGTTGTTGTTAATCTTTCTTCTTCCAAAAGCTCTGATGAGCTTACTAGTAAGAAGAGGAGGTAGCTACCTGCATGCTGTCATCTCAGGGAGCTGGTAGCCTAAAAACCCTCCCTCAATAACCTGTTTTCAGTGCCTGAAATACCAGCATTACAGCCTCATCCCATTGCACTAAGGAATTATCTCCTATGTAGTACCCCTGGGAGTGCTATTCTCAGTCATTTATACCTTAGTGTGAATGAATACACCAGGTCCTTTTTAAGCAGTTTTGCTTGCATAGAGTAAGAAAGTGAGCGTTGGTACTGGAATTCTTCATAGGTGGGATGAGGGGCCATAAGAAGAAGAAAAGGATGGAGTGGGAGAAGCGTAGCTTTGAGGGTCAGAGGACCTGGGTTCTAGTTCCACCTACTAGCCATATAACCTTGAATACATCATTTCCCTTTTCTGAACCTCAGTTTCTTCATCTATATGCATTGCATACTGTATACACGGCATTATTGACTTTACAGGACTATTGTAAGGCTGAAGGGAACAGGGACTAGACCTATGATTTAATTAACAAAGGAAGCTCCTCCCGCCAATATAGGTCAATGCTTTCTTTGTCATGTAAAGTCTTAGTTGCCTAGGTCAGAGGGGTCAAGCTCAGATAGGCAGACTACAAGAAGCCTGCAAAACTCCCAGGAAACCAGCTTAAAATGTAAAAAGGAAATATTTAACAAAATAAATAACATAACATAGATAATGTTAACTTGTGGTTTTCTAAGTCATTATGCTCAGAGAACACTAAGTGACTTGCCCTGGGTCACACAGTCATTGCATGTTAGAGGGAGGACTTGAACTCAATTCTTCCTGGATCTTAAGCCATCACTCTATCCATTACACCCTTGGCAGAATATATATGCCTCTTGATCTTATGAATATGAGACAAGATAATATATGGGGAAACATACTGAAAAATGTAAAGTGCTATGCAAGTATGAAAAATTAGTATTATTTTTATCGTTGAAAGAATAAGTGGGTGGGAGAGTGCTTAAAAAAATGTTCATCTTCATGGTTTTTACCTTACCCTGAGTTGGAAGGAAGAAAAAAATAAAAATTTGGGTAAGGTTGACCCATCTTCAGTCTTAAAGAAATTTTTCTCATTTTCAAATACTACTGCCAGCAGCTCAGCCATCATATCTCCTAATTTTTTCTGCACCCAACAATATAATTCGTTTAAGCTCAGTGACATCTGCTCATACTGTTACCATCTCCTCACCTACTCTATGTTTCACCTCTCTATTAACCATTTTTGCTCTGTTCTTCCCAATCTGAAGATTTTCTTTTGTTTTGGTTTGGTTTCTGGTAGGCCAAACAGAAGCAAATTAAGAATCGACTTGTTCTTCCTTCTCTCCATCCCTTCCAAGAAGTGTGTCTATCCTTTCTCCAATCCTCTTAAGAGTTCTCTTCAATGTAGCTTTTTTTAAAAAGTCCTCTTTTGTTTATCTTTGGCATTCATCACCAGCCTCACCTCCTTGTGAATGCTAGTATTGTTAACACTATTTTCATAGAACTGTGTCACTGCACATACTACTCCTCAGTTACCTTCCCATACTTCCATTTTCTGTACATGTCTCTATAAAAATGTAAGTTGGTTGGTGAGTTCCCTGTGCATCCACATCAGTCTCCCATCTCTCTTAGGCACTCCCATTATGAAGCTTTAAACCATACCATTCTACATATCCTTTCTCTAAACTCTCTGAAACCTGTTCATAAACGTACATTGTACTATCCCTAATTTTCTCCATCTACTATAAACTCTAAATTGAAATGATCAGTTCTTCACACAATTCTTGCCATTTCTACTTTACCAACAATTCTTCTTTATTGATCAGTAGTTCCTCAGCTCTATTCTTTGATTCTTTAAAGAATGAAGATGACCCCAGCTTAGGTTTATCAGCTACTTTGCTTTTAACAGAGAGAGAGCTCAGGGAAATGTCTGCAGAATTGAAGTCTACCACTATTTGTGACTTCTTTCTCCAGTTCATCATCCATTTCCTTCTGCCTGGATGGTTTGTAGTAGATTTCTAACATAATATCGCTTTTGTTTTTCCCTCTACTGATCCTGACCTAAGTTTTCTCAACCATTGCTTCCTCCTTCCAATCCGTGAATTTTCTCCTAGGTGTATATCTGCTTTTTCTTTAGTGCTAACCCATTTCTCCTTCCTTTGACTCTAAATAATTAAGTTATTCCTTCCCAAAGCCATGAGTCACAACCTACCAAATCTCAGTGATAATTATTTACCTTATTACAATAAGATCTCTGATTTATCTTATGACTCAATCATTCAATAGGCATTTAATAAACATTTAAACTGTCCTAGGTACTGTGTTCAACTAATTTAGATGATGTCAACTTTGGAACGTTAGAAGGATAAGCAGAGAGTCTGACTATCTAACTACCATCTAATGCCTTGCTCCGTACAGCTTTTTTGAACATGGACTCAAAGGGATTCATTCATTTTCTGAATGAATATTTATTGAATAATTATTCCTTTCAAGGAACCATGAGGAATAAATCTGCCTTCAAGGAGTTTACAATCTAGTAGTAGATGTTTCAAGTGAAAATACATTGATATTTTCTTTAAAATAGAATTCTTTTGAATTGTGAAAAACCAAGTTTTCCACCACACATAATAACCTGTGATACTAGATAGAAATCCTAGCCCAAAGAGTAAACAGTATATTCTCCTTCAAGATGAATTTGTGAGGAAAAGTCAGAAGATCATAGATTCAAAACTAGAAGAGACTATCTACTCTGACCCCCTCTTTAGACAACTGAAGATAGGAGACCTACACAAGTTAAATGATTTGCCTGAACCGATGCACATTACTATGAGACAGTAGCAAGATATGGACCCTGATCATCTAACCCCAAATCCAATACTCTTTTATAGGATCATAGATTTAGAGGTAGAAGGGACACAAAAGATGGTATAGTCTAACTTTCTCATTTGATGTATGAGGACACTGAGGCCAAAGGAGATAGGGAGACTTGTCTTGGGTTGCATACTTATCAGGTGTCAGAGGCAAAATTTGTGTCCATGGCTTCCTGATTCCCTTATCATCACTCTATCTACTGTACCACGTTGACTCTCCAGAAATAAATAAACAGATTCTCCAGAAATAAATTAATTAAATAGACTCTCTGGAAAGGCCTGACTTTGATGTAAAATTTTAAGTGTAGAGCACTTGCCGTGTATTATTTCAAGCTACATCCCTGGAACATGGGATGTACTATGAAGTGGCTGACATGACCACTCCAGTGACTTGAAATCTAGTTACCTTTACCTGCCCTTGCTGGATTTTTATACTGAGATGAGGTAGGGGAGATATCTCCCCAAAGATAAACTTTTAAGAAATCTACTCTCTGAACATGCTGGGGTCCCAGCCAGGGCTGGAGCTGAGCTGGCCCACCCCTTCCATCTATCTCCCAGAGCACTCAAGTTATTCTGCTCATTTTGCATTAAATGCCAACCTGGTTGCTTTCCTCCAGCAGCTCAGGGCCTCCGTTTGTGTGCATTCTTTTATTTTTCTCTAGAGATCTCTACTACTGTATAGTAAGTTTTTCATTTTACATTTTAAAAAGCTGAGTCTCAGCACATGGCATAGGAGCCATGAGTTACTGTACCATTTTCTACTTTGCCTTAGGCTCCCCCAAACAGAGTTGGGGGCTCAGGTCTTTACTGTAAGACAGCTCAGCTGCTTGGTGGGGCAGGCTTTGAAATCTCCCAGCCGTAGAGAGGCGAACTTTTCTTTCATTCTGGATACTTTTGTGGTTTTAAAATGCTCAGCTTCATACATGCAAATAGGACAAGTAGCCCCGTCAGGTATCCCAGAGCCCCAAGGGGCTGGCAGCCATCACCTAGACCAGTATGACAAACATTTATCAAAAATCATTAGGCCTACAGGATTTGCTTTGGTTCCACCAAGGTATTATGGCATTTATGCTTCCTCTTGTCTCTATCTGCACCCCCACCGCCCTTCATGGTCCCTAAGGCCTGGAACTAAATACAAACAATAATAATAAGTCACATTTATATAACACTTAAGATTTACAAAGCACTTCACATGCATTACCTCCTTCGATCCTAACAGAAATCCCTTAAAGGGAGATGCTTTTTCACAGATGTGGAAACTGAGAGTCAGAGTCATGATTTGGAAACGACCAGAGAAAATTAGAACGAAACAGTAAGAGGCAGCTAGGTGTCCTGGTTGATAGAAAGCTGGACCTGGAGGCCTGAAATCTGAGTTTGAATCCCATATGAGTTAGCTTGTTAGCTGTGTGACCCTGGGCAAGTTACATGCCTTATCTGAGCCTCAGTTGCTCATCTGAAAAATAGAGATGATAATAGCACCTCCTCCCAGGGTTGTTGTTAGAATAAAATAAAATAATATGTTTAAAGTGTTTTCAGTCCTTAAAAAGGACTAAATGCTTGCTATCATTATTATGATTAGCTGATAGTTACATAGCCCTTTAAGGTTTGCAAAACATTTGATAGACATTAGCTCATTTGTTCTTCATACTAACCCCGTGAGATAAGCATGATTATTACACCCATTTTACAGATGGGGAAGCTTAGTAGGCATCTGGTGTGGGATTATAGCCCAAGTCTTCCAAGTCTCAGACTGTATTACAGACTACAGAAAATTAGCGAATGAAAAGCAAAGGCAAGGGGAGGCAGACTAACAAGTTGGAAAGCGAGCTGGACCCGCAGTCAGACGTTTTTTGGATTCTGTCCCGGCTCTGCCACTTACTAGCTAGGTGAGCTCCAGCAAGTCATTTGACATTTCCAGGCCTCAGTCTTCCCATCACTAAAATGTGTGTTTGTGGGCAGGAGGATTTCAGCTCAAAATCTGTGCTCCTACATCGTGCCAAGAGGCACCCATGAGAGTGACTCATCTAGCACAAGAGAGCGAATGGGGCAGCTGTCGAGTGGAAGGGATTGGCCTGAGCTGAGAACTTGAGGGACTCTCTCATATTGTTCTTCTTCATTTAGAGATCAGGCTTCTACTTCCCTTCCAAAGGCAGGAGTGAGAGAGCTCACCTGGGGAGCCCTGGTGCTGCTCCCAAAATACTTGCCAACTTGCCCAGAGAAAGTCTAGAGAAGGTCCTATCGTTATCACCCAAAATGGAAATGTGAAAAGGGTGAGGTTCTAAAGGGGAGGCAAACCCACCCTGGCAACAGGGGCCCCTCCAAACCCTGGGGCCCTTCTTCTACCCCTGAGTGCTGAACTTCCTTCTTGGCTTAAGAGTGAACTCAGTTTAGTCAAGTGGTCCCAGAATGTTCCACAGACTGGGTGCCTTTAGGGCGCTAAAACAAACATGGCTGTCATTAGTTCTAAATAAACTCTGAGCTTGGACTGCTGTTCACAGCCCATCTCATTACTACCCAAGATCGCTGACCTTCTTCTGTGGGGTCAAGATGGCTTTCAATCTAAAGGCCTGCTGTATGATGTGTGAGAAGCACCATTATGGCAGATGCCTTCTAGTGCTATTTCAGTCTGTGTTCAGCCTTAAAGGAAACCAACTTGGGGATTACTATATCATTAATAATAATCAATTACTAGCTATTATCAATAATTATTGACCATTAATTATTAATTGTTATTAATGAAGCAATATAACAATAGCAGTGGTGATAGTGATAATAAAGCTGAGTCTAGTATTAATAACAGTAATAGCATTAATATAGCACTTTACAAATTTTATCTCATTTTATTCTCATGACAACCCTGGGAGACAGGTCCCTCAGAGACAGGGACACCGGACTGTAAGACCACCAGGGCATTGCCCCAGGGTGGGAAATTTAGCAGACACAAAAATTTAGCACATGCACTCTCTACAAAGTAAAAGTAGCTTAGAATAACACAAGCCCAGACCCTGAAAGGTGGCTCAGACACCAACCCTTCCCTCTCTACTTCACCCCATAAGGACATTCCCAACCTCCCTGTTTTATCCCATCTTTTTGCCAGAGTTTTCCCTTTCTTTCATCTTTTTAATCAATCTATCAATATTCACTAAGTGCCTACTATGTGCTTGGCTCTGTGCTAAACACTGGGGATACAAAAAGAAGCAAAAGATAGTCCCTGCCCTCAAGGGGCTCCCAATCTAATGGCCAAACACCTTTTCTCTTACCTTTCCTTGGCAAAAAATCACCTGCCTCACTTTACCCCTATCCCCAGTAAGAGTGAGTAATAATCCTGATGATGCCACCTCAGTAAGGCCTTTCCAGTGAATAGATGACATTTGAGGTCCTTTCTCACTCTGAGATTCTTCCCCCTAAACCTCTAGAGTAACTAATTCTCCTTTCTACATAATTGAATATCTTAATTACATCTACACTAGTTTCACATCATTAATTTTACATTTAACATGGGAACCCATGTTGTTGACACTGCTTACTCCGGGCTTTAACATTGCTAGCTATGGTTCTGGAAAAGATAGTGTTTGTGGAGCCAGCCAGTGGTGGAAGGTATCATGGTGGGAATACAATTTACTGGAGACCCAGGAGAAACGATAGGTCTTAGACAAATAGTAAAGGGAGGAGGGAATTCCAAGTGAGGGAGACAAAGGTATTAGTCAAAGCACTTTAAGAGGAATGAATGGCATGTGTAGAGGGCAGCTTGGCTGGAGTGAAAAGTTCACTGGGGGGAGAAGATGCCAGCTGGGGCCAGATTATGGAAGGATGTGTATGGTGGTTAATAAGTTTGAACTAGATTCCATGAGCCATAGGGAGCTATTGAAGGTTTCCAGAGAGAATGGCATATATGAAAGTGGAGTTCTAGAAGAATTCATCATAAGGTTATTACTTAACCCATTATTTTAGAGATAAGGAAACGGAAATTCAGGGAAGTTAAAGGACTTCCCTGAGGTCACATGGATAGCAAACATCAGAGGTGGGCTATGAGCTCAGGTTCCTTGACTCCAGAGCTAATGCTCTGCCAAACAGCTCCCCCTAATCTGGCAGTCACATTTATGAAGGGATGAAAGGAGAACTTTAGCAGTGAGAGCAGTTAATGGGCTATTGCAGTAGCCTAAGACCTAGGTGGTGAGGCCCTAGATTTTAGTAGAAGCTAACAGAATGGAAACAAAGAGATGCAGCTGAGAAGAAAAATTAGACAGGCTTAGTAAATGAAAGGCTTGGAGGACATCCATCTTGGATGAAGTGCCTGTGGCCAGGGACCAACCTAGCCAAATTTGGAGAGGCGGATCATCAGGCTGGTCACAGAGTGGTGGATTTTTCAGCCATAGAAACTCTAGAAAACTATAGCGAGATTGCAATCTGTATTGGTGGGAGAAGTATTCACCCTGATAAAATCATGGGTCCTTGAAAAACAGAAGCATTGAAATAATTTTTACATAACTACAGGGAGAAGTGGAGATGGAACCTACTAGCACCTCAACCTAGATGTCCCAGGGTTACCTAGAGCGTCCTTCAGTGCTTCCTGACTTCAAAGGTATATGACTATCAGCATGTGTCAGGACTGGAGAAGCAGATTTGGAAATGGTTTGTGTAGAGGAGATAAGAATGAATGAACTATCCAAGGATAAGTGTAGGGTGACAACAAGAGTCCGAGGAATGAATTCAAGTCACATTCATATTTAAGTGGTAGAAGGAGACAGAGAAGAAGAGGCCTGAGGGGTAGGAGGAAAATCTTTATAACATGCCTCCAGTTTAATTGCTTCATTCTGTCATTTGAAGGCGTGTAAATATTTTCACCCATCCTTCCCTAAGGTGGTTTTTCTTCCATTAAATGTATCACCCAACTGATACGATAGATCTGAGTCACAGTGACATGGTTCTTCCACCATCAATGAGCAATTAGCAGGATGGAGGAAAGGTCCCACTGTAGCTCCCCCTGAGGAACCTCTCCTGAAAGACACATCCAACAGAAACAAAGGAAAACTGCTCTTTGTTCCCCAGCGTGGGACTTACTATATGACTACTGAATCACACACGTAACCCTTGCTGTCAACTTTTCTAGAGGAGGTTCTTCCTTATGGTGTAGTGGGAGAGTATAGCTGGAACTGCCTCAATACCTACTCAATGAGCCACTTCTTACCACAAATTCTGGGTATCTAGGTGGTGCAGTAGATAGAGCACTAGGGAAATTGGAAGATCTAAGTTCAAATTCAGCCTCAGACACTTCCTAGCTGTGTAACCCTGGGCAAGTCGCTTATCCTCTGTCTGCTTCAGTTTTCCTCATCTGTAGCATGGGGATGATAACAGCACCTATCTTGTAGAGTGGTTGTGAGAATAAAATGAGATAATATTTGAAAGGATCTTAACATGATGCCTGTCACATCTTTCCCTCCCCTTCCAGCTCTATAAAGCTTTGGCTTGTGGACAGGCAGACTCTTTGGGCTTACCACCAATAGGTGCCAGGGTGGAGAGAATGAGAAACTCAAAGGTAGTCAGGAGATTTGTTTCTTTCTAATGAAATAAAATGAACCTTGAATTTGTGGAAATCTCTGAGTCTCATAAGTCGGTGCCCTGGTCAAGTCTTAGGTCCAGCAGCAAGTTAAAAGTCTTAGGTCCAGCAGCAAGAAAAGGAAAACCCATGTCTCTAGATGTTCCACTCATTAAACTCTGTGAAAGCAATTTGACAGCATTTTGGATGTGTTGTGTCATTAGGGGTGGTATTGGTGCTCTGTTATTTATTTTAGCTAGGAAGAGGTATGTGTATTTGTGTGTGTGTGCGCGTGCGCGCGCGTGTGTGTGTGTGTGTGTGTGTGTGTGTGTGTGTGTGTAGATGTGTGTGTGTTTGGGATGTAGGTATCATGGAATCTATGTCTTTATGGTTGGGTGTGAGTTTTATTGTGGGCTTCATTACGATTTTATCCTTAGAGCTAGGTCTACTGAGGAAATGTCCATAGGGGGAAAAAAAAACCAGAACCCGTGAGTCTGACTAATACAGGAATCCTATGAATTTCTCCTATGTCCCTGCCACCTTTTATGGTGCTGTTTATCCCTCTCATCCACCCCCACCCTGCCAAGTTCCTCCCCCACCCCCTTCTCCCAACTAATTCTGCTTGTAATCCTTCCCAACAGCCAAGCATTCTAATAACCAAAGAGAAACATTTCTGAATTTTACATTTTCTTCTCCTTGGACTTATAGGAACAAGTTATAATTCTAATTAAACAACAACTTCATTATTTAGTGCAGGAAATAAAATATTTGAATTACTTTCAGCAAATTCCAGTTTAAATAAAATCAGGAAGATAATTACTTGAATATAAATTATTTACCAAATTAATTCTTTATTAGAATTTTGGAGGAATTCAAATATGTTTCTCTGGCAAGTGCTACATAACAAATTAATTGTGTAATTAGTAGTAAATGTGTCATTTTTATAATTTCTTACTTATAATAAGCATAACCCAACTATTCCAGCTTCGTGTGTTCTTTGTAAACCCTTTATCTCCCTTTTAAAAAAATCTCGTTTAAGAGATCACAGGGCTGATCTTTTAAACTGTTGTCAGTAGTTATGCAAAATCTTCACAAAAGTACTGGTGGGCAGACTACAGGGACCCCTCGACTTTAATCAGCCATGAGAGTAGGCAGGATTTAGAAGTCATTTCTCAACTAGGGATCACCTGCAGAAAATGAAAAGTGCCAGAGAAGACTGCTGAGTACAAAATGCCATTGTATACATAGACTCTTATGGACTCTGAAAAGCCCTTTGACTCCATGGAAATAGAAGCTATGTTGGAAGTGGAAAGAGCAGAAAAGCCCGTGTGACATGTGCATAGGAACATAGTGCTGGTGTTTAGCCTTGAAAAGGAAAGGGAAGCAAGCCAGAAATGGGGATCATTCCCCTTGAAAGTCTTCACCCCTTGGCTAGGGGAACCTTGGATAAGAGGGAAAGGGTGTCTAGGTCAGGAGCAAAGATGACCAACCATCTAATGTTGGCAGGTGACATTTACTTAAAAGGACTAAACCAGCCAATAAGTACCCAAGAACTGGAAAAAATCAAGAGAGTAGAAATCGTGTGACTAAGGCATATTTAATGCAAATGTGAGCTAAAGAATGCAGGTGATAATCCTATGGTAGAAACTGTTTTTAATACATTAAACTATTCTACACCAAGCGTCATAGCATGATATGGGATGGAGGCCACAGGACGCTGAGTTGGGAGTCCTAGTATGTGGTTGTAGCTCAACCACTAAGACTTTGAGCAAATAATTTTATATTTATGTGCTCCAGTTTTCTCACCTATAAAACAAGGGGGATAGAATAAATTATTTCTAAATTTATTCCATCTCTGGAGATCTCTGATTCTGAAGAAGAGACAATGCCTACAAAAGTAACTTTGCAAAGCTGAATAGAATCGTGAAGAGTACTTTCTCTTGCTTCTTGCAGCTAATTTTAATAGTAACGAAGTCATGCCTTGGACCAAGAGCCAATCCTCAGAGATTATAAAGGATATGAATCTACAATTCTCAAAAGGTTTTCAAACTATTAGCAATCATGTTGCTCCAAATCAGGAATAACAAGAGAAACACAAAGCAATACAACTCTGAGCTGTCACCTCGCACCTAGAAAATTAACAGAAATGACAAAAGATGGCAATAGTCAATGCTGGAAGGGCTGTGGAAAGACAGGCACACTATTAATATACTGGGGGTAGAGATATGAATCGGTCCAAATATTCTGGAAAGCAATTTGGAATTTTACAAAGAAAGTGACTAAAATGTTCATATTTTTGGACCCAGAGATCTAAGAAAGAAAGAAGGAAAGGGAGGGAGGGAAGGAAGGAAGGAAGGAAGGAAGGAAGGAAGGAAGGAAGGAAGGAAAGGAAGGAAAGGAAGGAAGGTAAGGAGGGAGGGAGGAAAGGAAGGAAGGAAAGAAGGAAGGAAGGAAGGGAGGGAGGAAGGTAGGGAGAGAGGAAAGAAGGAAGGAAGGTAGGGAGAGGAAGGAAGGAAGGAAGGTAAGGAGAGAGGAAGGAAGGAAGGTAGGGAGAGAGGAAGGAAGAGAGGGAGGGAGGGAGAGAGGAAGGAAGGAAGGAAGGAAGGAAGGAAGGAAGGAAGGAAGGAAGGATTGAGAAAAGAATGTATTTTGTCCACAGGACATTCCAATGAAAATGACAGTATCAGTATTTTGAAAACTATCTTTTTGAGTGGCAAGACGTATCCGGATTGGTATCTAAGGTTACAGAGAGGAAAATATTTGAAATTTCTCCAGAAATCCAAGGTTGTTCCTTGTTCAGCCTGATACAATATAGGGTCCATGGCTACTCTATCACTGCAGCTTCCTCTCCCACTTGATCTTCTTTCTTTTTTTACATGCTTGCTAAACTTGGAGATTAGGGAATGCTATAGATGGAGCTTGCCGAGATTTTAGCATTTGATAAAGTGTCTGATGTAATTCCTATGGAAAAGATAAAGCAACAAAATGGAGGACTACAACAATGATGCCATTTGGAGCCAACTGAATGACTGAACTCAGAGCGGTCCTTAATGATTCCTTGTTCTCATTAGGAGGTCCCCAGTGGGGTTATCTTTGACTCTTCATTCTCCTTCCCTCTGCTTCCCCCAATCTAATCAGTTTCAAGTCTTGTCAACACCACCTCCTCAATATCTCTATCATCAATCCCTTTTCTTCTTCACTCATACCAAACACCCTAGTCCAGGCTGTCATCTGCTCTTGCCTAGACTATTGCAATAGCCTAATAATTGTTCTCCCCACATCTGATATCTCCCCCTCTGATAGATCCTCCACACAGTTCCCAAACTGTTATACCAAAAATGTCACTCCTCCACTCAAGAAGTACCTCCAATGGTTCTTTCACAAAAAAAAAGTGTGAGAGAAGAGGCTGCCTGCCAAACTGAAGGTCTACAGAGCTGTAGTGCTGACCTCATTGTTGTATGAGTGTGAAACATGGACAGTCTGCCTTTGTCATGCCAGGAAATTGAACCACTTCCATTTGAAATGTCTTGGGAAGATTCTGAAGATCACTTGGCAAGATAAGGTACCAGACACCGAGGTTCTTTCTCAAACTAAACAACCAAGCATTCAAACTCTACTTCTGAGAGTGCAACTCCAATTGGCCAACCATGTAGCCTGAATGCCAAACGTACGTTTATCTAAAAGAGTGTTTTACAGAGAACTCACACAAAGCAAGCACTCTGTGGAGGTCAGAAAAAATGGCACAAGAACACTCTCAAGGTCTTTCTGAAGAATGTTAGTATTGATTGTGAGATATGAAGACATTTAGCACAGGACCACTCAGCATAGCATGCCCACATCAAAGATAGAAATGTGCTCTATGGGCAAAGCAGAATTGATACAGCACAAAGGGAACATGAGATGTGCAAATCTAGCGACACCTCCACTCCAAATGTTCAGATGGATTATTTGGGCCTGACCTGTGGTAAAACCTGCCAAGCTTGTATTGGTCTGATCAGCCACAGTTGGACACACTGTGATGTCATACTGCGACATTGGGATGTCATTGGTCCTTTTCGAGTATGAACGATGAACAACAACAACCTTCATTTGACATTAGGTTGAAAAACAAACTCTTCATTTAGTATTTAATATGCTTGACAATCTGACTCTAGCCAATCCATCCAAATTAATTACACATCACTTTTCCCCCTCACTCGTTATCATCTACCTCTATCTCTTTAAACCCCCAGATCCTTTAAAGGTTCAATGCAAGTGCCACCTCCAAGAACCTTCTGATTTTCCCCCAATAGCTAATAAGTCCCAGACTGTATATATTTTTGTATAAATCTACTAGGTGGGATTCAACGTTTTCACAGATTAATACATGCAAGATCTGGATGGATAGATTTGCAAAATCCAGTCAAATCCACCCAAACAAATGCTTGTTGTTTGCTTACTTTGTTGAGTCTTCTTATGGATTGGGGCTTGTTTCTATGCTGGTTAATATTTTTATCCGTATTGTGAACACATTTTAAATGGCATACTTGTAAAATTTACAGATGGCACAAAGGTGGATGAGATGGCTAACACACTATTGAACAGAGTTAAGATTGAGAAAGATCTTGGCAGCCTAGAAAATTGTACATTTGAATCTAAACTTAATGGTCACAAATATAGTCTTCCACTTGGATTCATGAAATCAACTTCATAAATATAAGATGGGGGAGGCTTGGTTAGACAGAAGTTTGCATGAAAAGGATCTGAGGGTTTTAGTGGAGTACAAGCTCAAAATGACTGCTATCACATGCTATGGCAGTCAAGAAAAGTACTTGAATGACATTAAGACAGGCATAGTGTCCAGAGGCATGAAGTTAATGGACTCTTCATTGGCTCAGCTAAAGTCAAATTGGCCAGAGAACAGCCCAAACCAAATTAAAATGTAATTGGGATAGTTTTCACAAACTAAATACAACATAGATAATGTTAATTTGTGGTTTTCTAGTGTGCTGTGTTTAATTTTCACTACCATGTTTTAGGGAGGACATTAGTAAACTGTGGAGCACACAGAGGAGGGCAACAAAATGCTAATGGACTTTGACTCCATGCCATATAAGGCTTAGTTGAAGGAACTAGAGATTCTTAGGAGATAAGACTGGGGAGGGAGGTTGAGAGGAGAGGATATGTGATAATTGTCTCCCAAGAATATGAATGACTCTCAAGTGGAAGAGGTATTACAGTTGCTCTGTTGGTCCCAGAGGACAGGACCAAGAGAAATGGAAAAAGTCCCAAAGAGGGAAATTTAAGCTTATTAGAAGGAAAAAAATCCCAACAATTTCCTAACAAGCAGAGTTTCCGAAGGTTGAATGAGTTGCGTGAGGATGTAGTGGGTTCCTTCACCCTGGAGGTCTTCATGCAAAGACCCAATGAATACATAACAGAGATGCTGGAGTGATTCTAGAGGGGAGGGAAGAGTAAGGTTTGGACAATATGGCCACTGATGGACAACTCAGAGCTGCTGTGACTGTGTGACGAATTACTGCCACTGCTATGATCATAAGAATGATCTCAGCAGAAATCTTTGGGGGAGAGAGGAATTGCAATCGGTTCCATTTATACCAGTTTCCATATTTAGCACTTAGGCTGTTCAGTGTGCCAGCTACCACAACAAACACCTTCTATGTTTCCTATTTATGTTCACCCATCACCCAATTAACACCCCATTAATGGCTACACACATGCCTAGGCTCTACCTTCCAAACACAGCCCTATAACTTTTAACTCCCTCATTTACCTATGTGTGTACATATTAGGCCCTTAATTAATCCTCTTATTCAGACAGAGCCCAATCTGTTAAAAATCAAATGGCTTTGATGAGAGGATACACAAAACCAATCAAATGTGATCATTCCTTTGTTCACCAAAGCAGACACCCAGGTGAAAATGCAGCTGAATTGCGGTTATATGTGCTAGACGGATTAAAGCAATCATTATATAATTTGTTTTTCTATCCAGATGTGAGGTATTTCCAAAGAACAACTGATGTTGTCTTGCCATACTACGTACATCATAACTAACACTGGCCATTGTTGTTTACATGGCGACCAAAAGAGTAGAAATGGTCATGGAGCTCAGTCGGAAATTTTAGAGCTGAAGTAATCATTTAAGATGCAGTAGAATTATTCTAAGATCATAGACTTAGAGATGTAAGGGACTTTGAAGATCATCCAGGCATTGAGATGAGAGAGATAAAGAGACTTTCCCATGGTCACATAGCTAATAAGAGTCAGAGGAATAATTCGAGTTCAGCTCTTGCTGACTCCAAGTCCCATGCTCTAGCCGACATGATTTTTTTACATCCAACTATAAAAAGGAAACTTCCCTGGATGTTACAGTCTTAGAGCCATGGAATGTGCTGATCTAGGGATGTATGGAAGGGATCTCATGAGGGTACGTTTGAGACATTTGGAATCATAGCACCTCTGGGTTGGAAGGGAACTTGGAGACCATCTAGTCCAACTCATACCTAGGCAGTAATCTTCTCACAAAAGGCCAGATGTGTCAAATTTGCCAGAGACTAGCCCAAACCAGATTAAAATGTAATTGGGATAGGTTTCACAAAATAAATACAACATAGGTAATGTTGAATTTGTAGTTCCAAGTAAATACATGGTCTTTGGGGATCTGTTTCTATTTGAATTTGACACCACTGCTCTAGCTTATTAATCTGCACAGAATATTTGCCCCCAAAGTGGATTTCAAGTATGATTTTATAAACTGTAAGAACATCAAGGTGGACCTCCTAGTTCAGCAGAATGGTGCAGTTGGCGAAGAACTGCCTTACCTACAAGAGAAGGAGAATGTTGCTTCCATCTTATGGTATGGGGGTGGTGGTGATATTAAAATGGTTAGTAACATCACACTATCACTGCTTTGGACAAATAAGTTAGATTAACCAACCAGTCTCTTATCAAGAGTCTTGGTGACAATGTAGAAATGAATTAGGATAGAGGAAAGGGCCAGTAAAGGTGCCAGTTCCATGACTATGATGCCACACTGAGAATCCAGGGGATAATTTAAGGGAATAGGCTCCTGGTAAAAGGAAGGTACTACCTTGCTGAGAGCTAAACACATTTCTGCCCCTATGATTCTATTTCAGACAGGGATGTGAGAAAACCTTCTTCAGGTTTCCATGAGGTGGGAGAATTCAGTGATAACAGAAGTGACCAATAGGAGATTGTTTTCCATGTGTGGCTTTGGAGTGTATATCCACCCTGTTAAAACAGGGAAATTAGCTTAATAGCACCTCTTTTCCTAAGAGCTCCATGTATTCTCATATTTAATTTATAAGACTATACTTATTAGTGGTAGAATGTGTAGTAGATTAAAAAGACTTGATGTCTGTTCCTGGCTCTGATACTGATTGTGTATCTTTGAATGAGTCCCACTGACTTCTGGGCCTCAGAATCATCACATGTAAAATGAAAGAATTTCATGGATCCCTATCACCAAACAATTCACCACTTAGTGACCAAACTTCAGGTGACATTTAGTTAGACTGATCCTTTAAATAACAAATGCAGTCTGGTACCAGGCCAATACTCAATGCATATCCTCTCTGGTAGAAACTGACAGAGTGTACATATTCCATTGGCATAGATTTCAAGAACTTTAGGGAAAGCCATTTATACTTGCTTCCTCCAATTCCTCTCCTTTCACTTATATCTCAATCCTTTCTCTCTTCAAAAATCTATAAATTCTCATATCTATACTATTTGTTGCTATAAACCAGCTTCTTCTCTTGAATATGTCTGTTCTCTGAGTTTTTGTGACACTAGTTTCTCCAGGTTCTCCTATCTCTCTGACCACTCCCTCTCCATCTCTTTTACTGGCTCATCATCTGTATCACACCCTCTGACTCCGGGTCTACCCCTAGGTTCTGTCCTTGACCCTCTTATCTATATGCTTTCACAGCTCCCATGGATTTAATTATCATCTCTATTATTGGGAAATTACTCCCAAATTTATATGTCTAGCCTCAGTCACTCACCATTCCCACATCACCAACTGCTTATTAGAAATCCCAAAGTAGACATCCTATAGCTCTCTCAAACTCAAGATATCCAAAACAAAACTCATGATCTTTCCTCCTAAATCTGCCCTTTTCCCAAACTTCCCCATTTCTGTCAAGGGCACCATCATCCTTCTAGTCTTCCATGTTTATTTTTTTTCCTGAATCCTCATTCTCCTTTACTCTGCCTATCCAATCAGCTGCCAAATCTTGCCATTTCTACCTTTATAATGTAGAAGGGTATAAAAAAGTACAAGATTGCTTGGTCTACTAAATGCTGAATACAAAAAGCATTTGACTGTGGCTCTTCAAACAAAGTGTCTCTCGCGCATTCATTAAGATCACAAAAGCTTTCTTAATAGATACAACCACATTGTCTTTCCCTTTCCATCTCTCCCTGCTTATTTCTCTTTACAAAAATATGCAGTGGTTTCCTACTGACTCCACAATAAAATACAAACTCCTCAGATTTGTATTTAACGAACTCCTTCCACAATGTAGACCCTGACTTTCAAGACATTACTTCATTCACTTCAAGTTTCAACCAAACTGTCATACTAGTTTCCTGACCTTGACATTCCATCTCCCATGTCCATACTTTTGTATAAGTTGTGTCATGTAACTGGAATATACTCACTCAGTATCATAATCTAAGACTGGAAAGGAGACTTGATAAAGGTCCTAACCGTTAGCATCATTTGTAGACAACAACCATAAAATGCTTTGGAAGCTTCCAGTATGAAAGCTCCCTCCAGCTCCCCAAGCACCCACCTCAATTCTATCTCTGAGTAGCTTTTTTCCTCTACAGAAGTGAAAGAGACCTCCAGGACCATCTAGTCCAAGACATGCACAAATCAGCATGCCTACTAAATAGCCATTTAACTTTTGCTTGAAGATCTCCAGTAAAGACTTTGCTAATTCCTAGAACAATCCATTCCACCTTTGGAAAACTTATTGCTACGAAAATTCTCTTTATATCAAGTTTAAATTTGCCCCTCTCCAACTTTTACCCATTTCTCCTAGCTCTATCCACTAGAACCAAGCAGAATAAGTCAAGTACCTTTTCCATTCATTCACTAATAATAATTACTAATGATTCATTAATAATGATAAAATCATAATTCTTTATGAATAAGCATTTATATAACACTTTGAGGCTGGCAAAGTGCTTTACAAATATAATATTATTTGATCCTTACAATAACCCTGGGAAATAGGCATTATTATTATCCCCATTTTATAGATGAAGAAACTGAGACAGACAGAGGTTAAGTGGCTTGCTCGGGATCACACAACTAATAAGTGTCTGAGGAAGGATTTGAATTTTGGTCTTCCTGACTCCAAATTCAATGTTCTAAACACTGTGCCACCTGCCTGCTAAATGTTGTAAGACAGCTATCGTGCACCACCCCCACCCCACCCCCACCAAGTCTTCTCATCTCTAGCTTATGGTGTGTTAAAGCTCTTTGACACTCTGGTCACTCTTCTCCAGACATTTGCCAATTTGTCAATGTAGTGCCTAGAATTTGCTGCCCTGAGCTAAACATAATACTCTAGATATGACCTGACCACAACAAGATTATTACCTCCCCAAGCCTCTACCCAGCCTGGGTGTGAGACACATGCACAACTTTGCCTTGCCTCTGCCTCTACAAATGCAGTCTGACGTTACTTCAACTTCTTAGGTCATTATCGTCTCACAGTGTTAATTCCTATCAAGCTTGACATCCATGTAAACCCCTAGATCTTTGTTTTTGGTTTTTTTCTGGTGAACTGCTGTCTAACCATTCCATATTTATGAGATTGATTTCTTGGGCCCATGTAAACCTTTATATTTATTCTTGTGGAATTTCATCCTGAGTTCAGTCCAACATTCTAGTCTTTTGAGGTTTTTTTTTTTTAGATTCTGTCATCCATTCCCTTTATTTGTCACTGCTTTGTGTAATCTGAAAGTTTATTAAACATGTCATGTATTTTCTCCAAGTCACTGACAAAGAAGTTAAGCAAGATATGATGTTCTATCCTAGGTGTAAAAGGGAATTTCTGGAATGTAGAAATAATGTGGTCATACCTGTGTTTTAGGAATCCTTTGAAATCTGCACTCTCAAATCTGCTTTCCTCTCCTCTGTCACAGATTCTAAAATGGAGTGGTCGTTGACTATCTCCCATGCCTAGAATTCTCTCCTTCTTCATATCTGCTTCCTACATTCCTTGGCTTCTTCCAAATCCCAACTAAAACCCCACCTTCTCCAACACACCTTCTCCAGTCCCCTTACTCCTAGTGCCTTCTTTTCTGTCATTTGTTTCCTATTTATCCTGTATATAGCTTATTTGTACAAAGCTATTTGCATGTTGCATCCCCACCACCCCACCCCCATTAAATTGTGAATCGCTTGGGAGCAGGGACTGTCTTTTGCCTTTTTTCATATACCCAGCATGTAGCACAGTCCCTGGGACACAGTAGGTGATTAATAATTAATTAATGCTTATTGACTGACTTCCGCCCTCTTTCCCCCACCCAAGTTTCCCAGTATTTCCACCCTAGCAACCAGGTGTTGGTAAGAATCAGGTCCAGAATAGAGCTTTGTCTGCCTTTTGAAAAAGCTGATTAGCCACTCTGATTTTAGTAGAAAAAGTGCTCCAGCATGTCTGACAATTAAGTTCTTCATCATGAGCATAATACCTACTTATGAACTATTTTCCAAACTCCTTATCTGTTTCCTCTTCACGTTTTGGTGATCTGTTGTATGCAGACCCTGTAGTATGCCTGTGATGGATGGATAGATACGTAAATGGATAGATAGATAGATAGATAGATAGATAGATAGATAGATAGATAGACAGATATAGATAGATAGATATAGACAGATAGATAGATAGATAGAGATAGCTACATGGAGATAGATAGATGATAGATGGAGATAGATAGACTATTACACAATATTTTTTTTTTACCTCTTTTGATTTTCACTCAAATGCTGTTTGTCACGCCTTCTAACTCTGAATCCTGGATTTCCTCCCTCCCTCATATGCAGTACTCCTTCTCTCTTTTACCTGTCCTGTTTCTTTTCAATAAAGGATGTCCTTCCAGAGCCATACTGCAGTCATAGGTCCTATCTCACCAAGTCTGTGTCTTATTTTGATTTCCAGTTCACCTTGCTTGTTACCTATACTCTCGCATTCGCATGTAGACATGGATAACCATGAATTCCGTTTCTTGGTTTCTTTCTCAGATGTAATCTCCTGTGAATTCCTGAGAATCCTCTACTGTTCATCCAGCTTTGTAGATGTGCATGGGCAGTTTTATCCTTCTTTCCTTTTTCTCTTGAAGCATTTTTATTAGATTTAAAAGACCCTAGCAGATATAGTCTTACCATCCATTGCTAGGTATATTCCCCTTCGTGGAACAAGAAAAAACTCACCATTAGTATATTTTGAGCCAAAGTCCAGAAATACAAATTCCCTCTTCCGACACCACATATTTGATCAACTTGTCACTTCCAAAACATGCCTTTCTCTTTTGATGTCTTTATCTTGGTTTGGGCAATGATGTATTCCCCTCAGTTCTAACTTCTCTTACTACCTGCCTCTTTATCCCCATTTGTTAGAAACCCATATACCAAACCCCAATATATAAAAGGGAATCCTCAAAGAGATGCTCAGAAGAGATCAGCATAGCAATCCTAACAGGAAAAAACAGGTAGATAAGGAGTTCTTATTGCCCATATAATGCAATCCAATGGCCAGTCTCTTGAGTTAGTCCAGCCATACAATCAACTTAGGTAGGCACTATATCTGAACAGTGAGGTCAGGTCAGAAATCTTTCAGATTAGGAAAATTAGAACAACATGGATTCGACTTGGGAAATTATGCAACTCTTTTACTGATCCCCAATGGGACAACTCAGGGGTTCAGTGAATAAAGCACCGCTTCTAGAGTCAAGAAGACCTGAATTCAAATCTAGCCTTGGACTCTGTGTCACCCTGGGCAAATTGCTTAACCTCTGACTGCCTCAGTCTCTTCAACTGTAAAATGGAAACAGAAATAGCACCTATTTCCCAGGGTCTCATGAGGATCAAATATTTATAAAGAATGTAGTACGGTGCCTGGCACACAGTAAGCATATAATAAATGCTGGTCCCCTTCATCCCACACACCCAAGCCACTTCACTACACAAGAGTCTATCTTTTCAACACAAATGTTTTCCTTGTGATTTTATACTAGTATGAATCATGGAGCCCCACATTTTGAAGAATCAAAATGCAGGTAACCCAAAAGCCAAAGAAGGGTTCAAGTGGGCTGCCCCAATAATGACTTGCACCCAAGAATTGGTATAGAAAAGAAGTCCTCAAGAGGATTACAATCTATTGGACTTTCACTTAATCTCCGTCATTCATTTTCCTACAGCAGATATTTGGTGTGCTGGGATTGGAGTCAGGAAACTTGTTCTAATCTCCTCTCAGTTGCTTACTATCCATGTGACCTTGGGAAAGTCACCTCATCTATCTCAGCCTTGGTTCCCTTAACCCTAAAGGGAAGGGAGAGGGTTGGACTCCATAACTCTTAAGGTCCCTTCCAGGTCCAAATCTAAAATCCTACATAATGAAATAAGGATCCATGGGCTTCCTAGTTCCCTAGCTTGTTGATGGGAAAGTGTTCTGTAAGCCTTAAGGCTCTATATGTGTGAGTTGTTTGTTGGTGTTGTGGTTGTTAGATTTAATGCTATTATACAACCCACTTCTCCTAACTCCCAAACCACTGCTCTTGCCATTAGATTAACTTGAAAACACTCAAGAGCAAATTCTCACAGAAGCTGGGTCTATGCCAAATATCCAGAAATGGTGTCCCTGGATAATGCCATTATGTCATTGTTTGACCAACTCCCAGAGGACAGTAAATAAAACTGGTAAAAAGTGAAGTGGGACATTTAAGCCTCTCAAGGCCCCTCATTCTATTTCTATGCTCTTCTTTGTCTGGTCTCAAATTTTCCTTTAAAATCTGGCTTTCTTTTTCTGATTCACTGTTACTAAACTTCCCTTTGGAGATTCTGTAACATCAGATGTTGAATTCTTTTCTTTCCTTTTGTAATTCCTCAATTTGCTTGTCTACTGTATCAGAACAAAAGCCGCTTCCTTGTCCTCAGCAATGGTGACGTCCCTTCTTTCTACTCTCTATATGTTGCATATACTCAATTATCTACATGTTGCCCCCTCCATTAGATTGTGGGTTCCTTTAGGACAGGAACTATGTATTTGCCTTTCCTTGTCTTCCCAGTACTTAGCACAATGCCTAGCACACAGTAGGCACTTAATAAATGCTTTCTGGCTGAATGACTGAAAAAAAATGCTTTCAAGGAAATTTTGCATTAAATGTTGTTTGACGTAGTAGATCTGGCCTCCCCAGAAAGGACTGAGGTTAACTTCCTCTTTTGATACATTCTGGATGTGTAACCCTAGGCAACCTAGCGTTAAGATTCAACTTGGGAAATTATGCAACTCTTTTACTCATCACTAATGGGACAACTCAGTGGTTCAGTGAATAAAGTACCACTCCTAGAGTCAAAAAGACCTGAATTCAAATCTAGCCTTGGACTCTTACTAGCTGTGTGACCTAGGAAATTCCATTTGTAAGTTGTGAAGGAGGTTCAGGCTTGTACTGATCAATCTCCTCACCCAGTTCTCTATAACAATGAATTCACAAGTCCGGGCCCCATTTCATTCCTGTCTTCTAGCTCTTGTTCAATTGAATTGGAGCAGATCACGGCATTGCAGATTTAGAGCTGGAAGAGAGTTTAGTCCAATTTCTTTACTTTACAGATGCAGAAATTGGGAACTAAAGATAAGAAGTGACTTATCTAAAGTCACACAAGGAACAAGTGCCAGAGCTGGGGTTTGAACCTAGGTCGTCTGACTCCAAAACCAGTGGTCCATATGACCTTCCTGGGAGACAAGGGTGGCTGATACTTCTACTTCCATCTGTGCCAAACCAAAACACTTGAGGAAACACAAATCATCCCAACCTTTGTATAATATGATTTATCACTAAGACTTGAACTGTCTCCTGTAAACTTTCCCTCCAGCTTATTAGAGAGTGCCCAAGAAAATCTTGCCTCTCTGTAGTCATCCCTTTCTCTTGTCTATTCTACTCAGTGAGGAGAGGCAGTTGAAATATTTATAGAGTAAAGAAAGCCAAAGATGGTGCCATTTACCATATGATTAAAGAGAAACAGGGAATTGAAAAAGTCATTTGGTTTCTGTTGACTGCATCAATGTATTTCCATTAATTCTACTGAAAAGAGACATATTGGAAGGCTGTATCCTAAATACTTGCCAACATCTTTGTGTATCTCAGCATTCTGGAGGCTACAGATGGTGCCCATTCCTTGATTGATTTATAATTAGAGCTTTGCATGAGCACTAAGGTGATTGCTATTCTGTGTTTGGAGAGAACAAGGGAGGACCCAAACTGGAGAAATAGAGTGTTTATTACTCTTCCCAAAAATATGCTTCCTAGAAGCTGAGAAGTTTATTCAGGATGTTTGGTTGTATGATGCCAGATCCTACATGTTGGAAAGATATTTCATGGTTGGGCACTGAATGGAGTACAAGTTAGCCACCATTCTTTTATTCATCATTTGATCTATCATTCATTCATTCATACTTATTGAGTATCTGCTATGTGTTAGACTGCACATGTGAACCAAAAAAATATGGTGCACCATAAAAAGCATTGAACTATGAATTAGGAACCTTGGGTTCTAATGCCAGCTCTGCTATTAACTTACCATGATTCTTTGGACAAGCCATTTCCCCTTCAGTGTCCTCCATTTTCCTCCTCCATAAAATGAAAAAATAAGGTTTCCTCTAATTTTAAAACTCTATAATTCTAAAGTAAGGATAAAACTTGGTTCTGGACAACCCCCAAGAAGGGATCATATGCCAGCCTCCCTCTTTCATTTTTCCTCTTTGGTGTTGTTTACACATAAATCTATGTTTGTGGGGGAATGATGAACATATTTGCTACAAGGCAACTCTAGTGGTTCTCTATGGCAATGCTGTAGGGAAAAGGAGGAGAAATGAAGGATAAAAAAAGAAGAGAAGGTGACACTGGGAAATATTGGCAAGGCCAACTTAAATGTCACCAATCTGGTTATTTTAGGAAACTCTTCATAAGGAGACTTGGTGGATTTAAGTAAAGGTTTTCCTTCAGGAGCAAGGGTTGATTCCGTTCAATTCAGTTCAGTTCAGTTCAACAAACATCGATTAAGTAAAAGGTCCTGCTCTAGGCTGAATACATAAAGACAAAAATAAATCATCCCTCCCTTCCAGGAGTTTATATTCTTCTGTAGAATATGAACAGGAAGGGTAGGACACATGCACAGATAAATATACTAAGAGACAGGGAGTAAGGGGTAGGGCAAAGGAGAGATCCAGATAAAGTGTTCTAGAATATTTGGTGAGAAAGGAGAACATACTCTTTTAAGGACAAAGTCAAGGATAGCTACAGGAAGAAAGAAGGAGTTAGTCTCTGAGCTGAGCCTTTACAGCATAAAAGAATCTCTGAGTAGGAAGCAACTTTAGTGACCATCTAATACAAGCCACACTATATAATACTCCCCTCTACAACATACTTAATGAATGGTAACCCAGCTTTTCTTAAAGATCTCCAATCAGGGAGAGCCCATGCCATCCTAAGGCAGTCTATTCCGCTTTTCCCTAGCTCTAATTATTAAGACATTTTCCCCTGAAATCAAGCCTCTTTGCAATTCCTATTCATTGTCTCCTGGTACCTCCCTCTGGGACCAAACAGAAAAAAAAAACTCTGTTCCTTCTTCTACAATCCTAGTGCTTGAAGACAGCTATCATGTGCATTCTAAGTCTGCTCTTTCCTAGCCTCAATATTTCCAGTTTTCTCAAACTGATCCTTGTATGGTGTGAATTCCAGGTTCAGAGAACAATCCCCAAAGAAATACATCACATACCAGCCTCCTTCCATCCTTTTTCCTCTTTGGTTTGGTTTTCACAGAAGTCTATGTTTGTAGGGGAATGATGAACATTCATCAACCTAGTTGCCCTCCTGTGGATACTTTCTAACCCATCATTGACCAGCCAGGAACTTGAGGCAATAATAGTGAATGGAAAAGAATACGGTGAGAAGGAAGTATTAGCTCTTTGTTCCTGGACTCCGTGCCTGTTAATTAGCATAAGAGCATAGGCTGCCATATCATGCTGTCAACTTCCACTGAATTTGTGGTCTGCTGAGACCCCTAGATCTTTTTTTCAGAAGACTTTCTGGCCAGCTGCAATTTCCCCATCAAGTACTCATGAAGATTATTTTAGGAATCTAAGTTTATCTCTATTATATTTGAACTTATTTCATCCAGTCTGATGTCATAGCCCATCCAGACCTTTCTGAGTCCAAACTCTGTCATCAGCATTTTAGCAATCCCTCCTTTGTGATGAGCAAATTAGATAAGCATGCCACCCACATTTTTAGTCTGCTCATCAATATAAATGTTACACAAGGCAAAGAGAAGCAAAGAGACCTAGGGCACTTCCCTGGAGACATCAGTCAATCTGTCAATGGACAAGCATTTATTAAGCCCACTGGGGATACAAAGAAAAAGCCAAAATAGCACCTACCTTTAAAGAAACTAATATTTTAGTGGATAGAGAACAGTATATGCAAGATACATTTTAAAAGTAAATACAAATTAAATTTATAGTTCACAGCGCTAGCAGCTGAGGGACAGCAGAAAATGGTTCTTGAGCTGGGTCTAGAAGGAAGCCAAGGATTCTAAGAGGCAGAGGTGAAGAAGGAGAGAGTTCTAGACATGGGTGGGGGACATCTTATCACAAAAGCACAGAGACAAGAGATGGAGCATCATGTTTGAGGAACAGCGAATTGGCCAGCATGGCTGGGCCTTAAAATATGTGGAAGGGAGTAATGTATAAGAAAGCTGGAAAGATAGGAAAAGACCAGATTGTGAAAAAAAGCGTTAAATACCAAAAATAACATTTTCAGTTTGTCTTTGGAGATTTGGAGTCATGGTGATTTATTGAACAGAGGGGTGACATGGTCAGACCTGAGCTTCAGGAAAACCACTCGGTCAGCTGAGTAGAAGATGGATTAGAGTGGGAGGAGCCTGGAGACAAGGAGAACAAGTAGGAACCTAGAGCAAGAGTTCAGATGAGAGGTGATGAGGCCTATGCTAGGCTGGTGGCCATAAGAGAGGAGAGAGATGGTGTGGAGGTAGAAATTGTATCCTTCCGAGTTGACATTTCAAAAATATTTTGATAACTGTATTTAAATATAATATATGTATGTATGCCTATATATATAAATTATATGTGTGTGTGTATATATGTATGTATATAAATGTAATTTAAATAAAATGTTTCCTTTGTAATCCTATGTATTTTATTTTATACTTTTACACTGAAAGGGGTGGTCCATAGGTTTTACCAGACTGCCAAAGGGGTCCAGGACACAAAAAATGGTTGAGAATTTTGTGAACGCCCAAAGTCAAGTTCACTGGCCTGCAGCTCTAGCTCTTTTGAAAAGCAGATTTGTGATCTTCTCTAGTCCTGAGATAGCTGTTCCTTTCTCCAGAGTCTTTCCAAAAATCACCTTTAGCATCTCAGAAGACATGACTGCAACCATGGAGGTTGAACCCTATACCATCCTACTGTATCTTGGGTAGGCACTTCCTGTGCTGGTTAGCATTATTTTGTGCTTTAAGGTTTGCAAAGAGATTTATAAATATTGTCCCATCGGCTCCACGCAACAACCCTGGGAGGTAGGCGTTATTATTATCCCTATTTTGTAGCCAAAGAAACTGGAGTAAACAAAGGTCACATGGTATGTGTCTGAGGATGGATTTGAACTCAAGTATTCCTGACACAAGGTTCAGGGTTCTATCCTCTGAGCCACCTAGCTATATCTACATAGTGAGGTTCACATGAGATAACGTATGCAAAGTGCTTTGCAAACCTTAAAGTGCTGTATGAATGCCAGTTACTAGCATATTGAAGAGTTTCCTAGGACCCTCAGAATAGACTTCCGGGAAACACTTGGGCTTGAGATTTCCCTCTGATACAAATCAACTGTGTGACCCTGGGCAAGAGTCTTTACCTCTCAGGGCTCTAGGATATTCTCTGAGACTGTTAAGTTGCAGAAAAGATGTCCAGCTGCATTAGTGGGAGGAGTATTTTCATTCAGGATTTCCTCATGCCACAGGTTTAGTCTCCATTTCTTTTATTATATTAGAGATCTAAGTGGTGCCATGGCTGTGGCTGTGAACTCTGCGTTATAGGGGCACTGCTCTGTGCCCCAGGCTTTGGGGAGAATCACAGCATGTGTGGTGGAGAGAAAGCGACCAGCTCTATACTGTTTATATCCTGAAGCTGGCATGGGTGGCCCATTTTGGACTCCCTGGGTTGGGGTGGAAGACAATTCAAATTTACTCATGTGCTATTAAAGCACTGATGAATGTGTATCTGCAATTTCACATGAGTTTTAAGGTCAAGGAAGCATTGATTTCCACCCTCGAGTTGTGGTGGAAGCTGCTAATTTGATAAGACAGAACATTAAAGATTCAGTGTGGATGTGTATTGATCATGGGGCAGATCTTGTTAGATGGGATTGTTTTAATGATCAAACAAGTATTGGTAAAAAAATAAATAAATAAAGATCATCTACCAGACCCTCTGAATAAACACAAACTCTACTCAGGTTTAGAGGCTACGAGTCTGAGTTGAGACCTCACATCCCACCTACATTTGGAGAGAGATGTTGATGAGTGATCGAAGCTCTCCTGCTGTCCCTTTCAATTAGACTGGGGGCTGATAATGGAACAAGTTGCTACAGAAAGCTTCTGGCGTCATAGCCATGATCCGATAAAGGATAACATGAGAGGACAGAGCTGAAAAGTACATCCCTCTTTCTGTGTGAATGGATGGGGAGGGAGGGTGGAGGTGGCAATCCAAAGAAGGAAGGAAAAAGAGAGGAAATTGTTATGGAATGCTTGATCTGAGAGCTAGAGAAATCACCTTCATTAAAACCTCAGATGCTCCAGGGAGTGCCTACCTACATACCTGAAGCCACTGTACCTTGGAGGAAACTTTGGTCTCTGAGAGAGAACTGGGAATACCAGACTCACTTTCCAATGCAACCTTGGGCAACATTGAAGATAGCTTCATGTTACTGTCTTCGATTAGTTGACGAAGAACAGTGACAGTTCTTCCCACGGTATCTGGTACCTGTTTAGCTTATAGGGTTTTTCAGCAATATACCCCATCATGCCCATTTTCTCCCCTAAAACAACTTTGCTGTTTGAATAAAATCAATCATTTATGAACTTGCCTCTAACCTCAGGAACTCCCAGATCCCTAAACACAACAAAAAACCACTTTTTTCCCTTAAGATCTGACCCCAACTGGTCCATCCCTCAGTCTCTGTAGAACAAACCCAGTCGAACATATATGTGGATCTTTTTAGGGATGCTCAGAAGAAGGGGATTTGCTAGCTGGCTCCAGCAACCAATTCCAATCTCTCATCTCTCTTACTAAGAGAAAGTCCTACCCAAAAGAACTTGATAAAATTTCTTCTGTGGCCAGAAAAAAGCATAGAATTTGGGGTGGGAGGTACCTATATGATATGGTACAAAGTGAAATAAGTAGAAAAAGGGAAACAAAAAACCCAAAGACCACAACAATGTAAATGAAGAGAACAATAAGATGAAACTGAATGCTGAGGAATTGTAATGACCATTTGGCCCAGGTGAAGAGTTGAGAAGATACATTTCCTTCCTTTCACTGAATACTGCGCACATAATTAAGACACGGGCAAAAAAAATCTATCCGGGAGAACCCAGGCAAAAGCTTTCCTATCAATGCCATATTCTTATGGCTTCTCTTTTATTCTTTTACTCCTCCCTAAAGAGGTATCAAGTTAAAAAAGGAAAATGAAGATGCTCAACTTCGTGAGAGCAACCATGTTTCATCAGGGCATGCTAAGAGAATGGGGGAGCTGGTGTTATTTCCCACTGTTACCCACCTTGGAGTCCACCTGGATTCACTTGAGTCTGAGGTCATGTTTGCTGCCCTGAGGCTTGGTGAATGTTGGCATAGCCCTGGTAATCAAATGAAGAGGTCAGAAGAGCAGCAGAAAGAGTTTCTATCTAATTCACACCTTGGCACCATCTCCCTGGGACTGGCATGTCCAATTTACAGCAGCCCTACCTAACAGGTGTTGGGCGTCAACAGACACACAGTGTGTATACACACATGGAGGGCAGAAACAAAAAAAAATTGTTGAGCATCCTGCAAATGAGATATCAAGGAACCAAATTCATGAATATTTCAGTCTGTGAGTTCAATAAGCAAGCTAATATTTCACTTATTTAACAGAACATGAGGTCTGGTGCTGGGTAATTTCCCCATGGTCTCGTAGACAGTGGTGGTGCATGGGTTCATAGACTCAGAGCTGGAAAGAACTTTAAAAGTCATATAAGGGCATTCACCTCATTTTTAGAGACAAGGAAAATGAGATCCAAATAAGCTAGGTGACTCACAAATTGGAAGGCAAATCAAGATTTGAACCCAGGTCATTTTGATCCCAAATCCAATGCTCTTTGTACCTGCATCACCCCATGTTAAATTACCAAATAGATAAAGAATATGGTCGCTGTTCTCCTGAAGCTTGCATTTGTAAAGGATTTCTTGTTACTATAAATAACGATGATCAATGAAACCCCAATAATATGGAACATTGAAAAGGGCAGACAATCCAAATAGAGGATCATAAAATGACTAATAAAGTGTTGCCAAATAAAGTTCCCAGGATCCACATCTTGGAAAGGGTTAACTAGCAAGCTGAAATACTTCTGTATCTTTTTTTAAGTAAAAGGGCTCTGTCACTTGGGAGAAGGGCTCTTCCTAAGGCTGCAAATCAATGGGACAAGGTCTGGTCCTGCCGAGAGTTATGGAAACCAAAACGGAATTTTTTTAAGCCAGCTTTTTTTATTATTATTCATGTCAGGAGTCCATTGGGAAAATCTTTATCTGCATTAAAACATACATAAGAAGAGGAAAGAAGAAAAGACAGACAAGAGTGTGTGCTACAAAGCGTTCCTTTGAGCTAAGCTCTGTTCTTCTCTAAAGTTCTTTGCTGGTCTCTCCACAAAGACAGAGTTTGGGTTCAAGGTTGAATTGAAGCTGGTTCCTGATGGAACGTGAATCCCCTGAACACACCTCTAGGAGATTATCCCGTCATTAAATATTTGTAGGATAACAGGAGAAGCCTAATTTAGTTTTTGTTTCTTTCTCTCTGTGGTTTAATCACAGATGAAAGAGACTAATAGTACTACAGAGCCTTCTGGTGATCAAAGGCCAATCAATCCTCTTTGTGGAGTAATTAACTATTTGCTAAACTTGCAGAATTGATTTCCATTTAGGGCTAAGAGAGAGGGTTTTAAATGAAGACCGATTTACCAGGCAAGAGGAGGGAATCTCTCGGTGCTGATGCCAGGAGATACTCAGGGTGATGAATTGGAATCTGCTAATTGGAGGCTGAAAAATACAGGCAGAATCTGGCCCCATTCAGTTCAGTTCGACTTTGGTGAGAAGACAGGCGAAGGCAAGGGTGGCTCAGAATGCTGTCTCTATCCACCCGGCAGCTGTGTGCCTTTAGAGGGAAGCCTTAGCTACAGCCAAGCATCTTTTTTAGGGAGTGGGGGGTAGGAGCGGGAAGCTGAATTGCCGTCAAACATTAGATGGAGGAGGCATCTGAATTCAGACATCTGGGGTTCCTGGAGTGGAAATACAGACTTAACTGGCATATAGGGGAGAACCAGGATATTTGGCAGCGACGCATAGAACTGGACCTTTGTAATTGTGCAATTCATCCATTAGATTATAGGGCACTTTGTTGTTGTTGCTGTTGAGTCATTTCTGACTCTTCCCAGCCCTGTTTGAGTTTTTCTTGGCAAAGAGACTGGAATGGTTCACCATTTCCTTCTCCAGGGTCCTTAAAAAACACTAAATTAGGGGTTTGTGACCTGGAGTCAATGAATTTGTTTTAGAAAATATTTTGATAACTGTATTCCAACTTAACTGTTTTTTTTCTATAATCCCATGTGTTTTATTTTAAGCATTACTGAGGCAGCTAGGCGGCGTGATAGCTAACGTGCCAGGTCTGGAATCATCTGCCTGAGTTCAAATCTGGCCTCAGATATTTAACAGCTGTGTGATCCTGGGCAAATCACTTGATCCCATTTGCCTCAGTTTCCTCATCTGTAAATTGAGCTGGAGAAGGCAAGAAAACCCCAAATGGGGTCATGAAGAATTGAGCACAACTGGAAACGACTGAACAACGGCAACAAAGCATTAGTGTTAGAAGGGGTCCATAGATTGAACCAGACCACCCAAGCTAGAAAGAGGTAAGAACCCCTAGCCTAAATGCTGACCAAGATGTTAGGGCCGGTGGAACAAGATCACATACTAAGAAGAACATATTTTTTTTCAAACCATGGATACCCTTTCAGAAACAGTAGTTGGTATTTGTCAGAATTACATATATGCCTGTCCATCGAGTGTGGAATCATTTGTTTCTTCTGTTTTGTTTTTAGTTTGGAGCTAGAACCAAGCATGAAAAAGTAGGAATGAAAAATAGAACCTTAATATTTCATGTTGGAAGCAACTTTAAGGAGCATCTAGTCTAATCACTTTATTTTACAGAGAGGGAAATAGAGGTCTGAGGAGCTGGTGCAATTTGCACAACATTAGGAAGGTAGGGAGCGCCAAGGACATGAACAGAACTCAGCCTCTCTGACTCCAAACCCAGCGCCCATATCTCAACAAGCTCAGATAGTCATTCTTTTTTCTTTTGTTTTGAACCAAGTTGGTTGGTGAGTCAACAAGCATGTATTAAGCACTTACTGTATGCCAGACATTGATCATATTACAAAATGACATCCCTTCCTCCTCTACTAATTCCTTTCATCAGTGAGCAGACATGAAGAGTATTCTGTCTGCTCTCAGTAATATAATGGTGTGCTTTACTCATCTGAAATTTACCTTCATTCAAATTTTACCCAGTGTTATGGAGATAACCATTAAATGCTTATTGGAGTTATACGTATAAAAATTTTTTCCAGTCCTTTTTTTTTTCCTTTTGGCTGCTTTTAATTGGCTCCTAATTTAAATTACTTAAATTATCTTAAAACAACCTGCTGAGTTTGAAGAAGTTTCTTGTCCCTGGGTTTTCCTTTATCCCCCCTTCAATAAAATACTAAGAAACATTTTAATGGGATGGAGGCAGAGCTACTTGAAAATATATACTAATGTCAGTATCCAATACAATATTTGAGATATTAAATACAAATGTTCCGAAGGTCCTTCTCTTTGCTTTCTACCTTCTATCCTTCTTTGTTTCTCTTAGCTTTCACATTTCTCCATTTCCTTATCTCTTCCTTCTTCCTTCTTTTTTTTCCTATGTCTTCAGGATATTTGGAAATGAGTTTTGGTTCATATTGGCAACACTGACACTCTAGAAAACAGCCCTAGCTACATTCTTTCCCTCCATCGTTTCTATTTCATTTGGACAACTTGACATAAGTTGGTTGTTAGTCCTAACCAGGGGAGAAGGTAGCACTGACATTTCTTAATACTGTGGACACAGGCAAATCATTTATATCTCTGAGCCTCAGTTTTTATGGAGGGAAAATGGGAATAATGATATCTATAGCACCTACTTCACAGGGTTGTAAGGCTCAAATAATATGACAACAAATATAATATTTAAGTCAATAAGAATTTAATAAGCTATTACTATGTGCCAGGCACCATTCAATGCATTGGGGTTAGAAAGAAAGGCAAAGATACTTCCCCCACCCTCAAGGAGCTTACATTCTAATGGTAGATATGGCATGCAAACAACTATCTACATAAAATCAAAGAGGGAAGTCACTAGCTTGGGGGGAGGGGTACAGGAAAGACCTGTTTCAGAAGGTAGAATTTGAGTGGAGGCTTCAAGGAAGCCAAATGGCAGAGATAAGAAAGGAGAGCAATCCAGGAACGGGGAGGAGGGGAGAAAGTCAGTGAAAAGGCATGAAAGTATCAGATTGGATGTTGTGGTCAAGGAATAACAAGGAGGCTGGTGTCACTATATCATAGAATATGTGGAGAGGGATAAAGTACAAGAATATCAGAAAAGTAGAAAGGGGCCAGGTTGTAACGAGATTTAAGAGCTTAACAAGTAATAGGGAGCCACTGGAGTTTATTGAGTGAGTAGAGAGGGAATGGCATACTTGGCTATACTTTGGGAAGATCACTTTGGAAGCTGAGTGGATAGAATACTACATCAGGGATTCACTTTGGTTGTAAAATATTTTTTTCAAAACAAGTGAATAATAAAATATTTTGTTTAGAGGAGAAACTGAGCCTGGTGCCAGACTGTACAATATTCCTGTTGTCTTAGGACAAGCCTCAGTACTATAACTCAAGAGAGCCTCATCTCTAGGTTGGCCACAAGGTTATGAATTTTTTCAACCACAACAGTCCTCAAAGATCAATTTCTGAAATATAGGCGGATTTGAGATCTATCTCAGTGAAGGCAGTACTCACATCAACACGACTGTGTATCACTGAAGTATTGAAGACAAGAGTATGATTTCTACTAAAGTGTGGTTCAAATGAGAACATTCATGTGCATTACTATGGTATAATGGAAAATGCTTGGTGTTTGTAGTCAAAGGACGCAAGTTCAAATAGTGTCTGTATGATTACACGCGAGTCATTTTATGTCTCTGGGCTTTCCTTTCCTCATCTCTAACAGGAAGGGGTGGGATTATATAGCTCCTTTCAGCTCTAAATAAATCTATGTTCCTTGACTTCTTGTTAACTAGATCAAGCCTTCCCAATAGGTCAATTGCAACTGATCAATAGTAGATTTTGGACAATTCCAAGATCTATCTTCCAGCTGAATGCCACGGCCATGGCCTGAGTCTACAGGTTGTGTGCCAGATCTATCTCAAACCAGCTCATGAGAACCAATTGTTAAATTTTCAGTAAGAGCATTTATACCTCACAAATTGGAACACACTACAAATTAAGCCTTGATTTATTGTTTTGTTGACTGTCCAGACTTTAAAAAGTGATAGATAAAATGTTAACATCACAGATTAAATTTAAAAGGGTGTCATGTATATATTTTCCCCCCACCCCAGAAACCCAGTTTTTAAACATTTACAAGCCTGCCCCCATTTGTGGGAATTTTGATCATACAGTGTGTTTACTGTCAGAATGCCCTCCCTGTCACTATCATGATCATCAGGCATCAGGGAAATTTAAACTAGATCTTTACCACAAAAAGGACAGGAATTTCCATACCAATCTATAGTCAATTTAGGAGAACATTGTTGGGTAGTGACTCTGACTTGATTCCATAGACCTGTGAGGGTAGCCAGATGATCCCGGAAAATATTTTGGAGACTCAGTTCCATTTTTCTCATTTTGATCTCCCCTGGATATGAGACAGATTTTTAAGTTTTGAAATGATAGATTTTTATAGAGTAAAGAACATGAGAATTTATTAAGGAAAGCAGAACTGATGAGTTGAAGGAAAGAACAGGGTGCTTATTCTTATAATCAAGAAAAAATAGAGATCAGTTTGTGTTTTATGAAAATGAATAAGGAAGAGAATAAGCAGATCTGAGTAATCCAGTTTAGGAGAGATAAGAGTCTGGACTGGACAAACACCTTCATTCAAGTGTCAACCCCTATCTTGAAGAGGTCAGTGCTCAGGGCCTGCTGCCTGATGTACTCCCAAATTGGTTTTAGGGTCTCTTGTCATGCTGCTTAACAGACCTCTCTGCTATAGGGTAGGTTGGATTTTCAACGTCCTTGTTTTGTTTATGTGGAATTTCAGGTCAGCTCTGGTTTGGGTTGAATTGCTGTCCTGGTTTATGGTAAGGTAGTACATGTTAGGACACTGTCCCAGTAGGGTTTCTGCTCTTCAGCTGGACACATTGAAATGGGCTGAATTGTCTCCTTCCCAAAAGCACTGGGAGAGAGGGGGGAGGTTAGTCATTATGTTAAAATGATGCAATGAAAAGCTGATGTTTGATTCTTCATTGTAAATTGAATTCATCTACCACATAGCTAGGCCTGAATACTCAATGGCCCATGGGAATGTGGGGAAAGAGCTTGCTGATGTCTCTAGGATTCCTTGTAAAAAATAAGGGACAAGGGGATACTCACTTTTTGATTCAGAGGTGGGAGGTGGGGTGTGGCGGAGGAGGGAGCAGCAGAGACAGAAGAAAGGGAAATTTAAAATAAATTTCCCAAGAAATATTTGGAGAAAGTGTCTGCTTCCACACTGACTGCAACCTTTTCTCAGCTGACCAGCAGCTTTTAAATGCAGGGGCTGCCGTGAACTGACTCACTACAGGATAATTACGTTAGGGACCAATATGGCCTGTTGAAAATCAATTCTGTTGGACCAGTGTGTTTGTTCGGAAATCTACTCAGCCAATTCGGGAGTGCATTAGGCAGCAGGCCCAGTGCGCTGACCTCTCCAGGATTGGGGTTGACATTTGAACGAAGGCGTTTGTCCAGTTAAAGGACAGTACGACCCGCAGACTCTTATCTCCCCTAAATTGGATTACTCAGATCTGCTTGTTCTCTTTAAAGATAGCTACTCCTGGGTTTTCCCCCTCTCTTTCTATCTGTCCGAGATGGTTACCTGGTGATTACTGTTTAACTTACCATTCTTGGGTATTCCTGGACAGTTCACACTTAATGCCACCCCAGGGCTTTTCCTTTGCCCTTTGTGGTTTTGCCATCTATGTTTGCAGCTCACCAGTTGGACAAAGGAATGGGTTTGGATCCAAGGCATCCACACAGAGTGTTCTGAGGGAGACCTCGTGGCAGGCAGCACACACCTTGATATGCTTTCTAGGGAGCTCAGTATGATCTTAGGGATACCTTGAACTTACCTTCAAAGTGGCCTGGTGCCTTTTGAAGGAATCCTTCTCAAGAGGCTTCATTTTGCTTGAAATAGCTCAACCTATCGCTCAGTCAACTTGTTCAATCATTCATATATTTATTCAACAAACATTTATTAAGTGCTAACTATGGGCCAGGCTCTGTGCTAGGCACTAGTGGTCCAAAGATGAAGATCAAAAGGGCCTCTCATATCTGGCCTAACTCCTGCCCTTGAGAGAGAATTATGCTATCTCCTAGTTGCATTATATCGAAGATGTTGGATGCCCATTGAAGACAGTACCTATGAAAATTCCTATTAATAAATGGTGGAAGTGACTTAATTCTTTTTGTCTATACATCTTAAATAAGTCAAATCATTTTCTAGGGCCTCCAAAAGGTTCTGTGAGGACTGGAAAAGGCTCAGAGAAACCCTATGAATCCTGTGTACATCTCTTGAAACAATCCTGGGAAAAGACTTATTGCTGCAATTATGATTCTTTTAATGACACATAAAATTAACAGCTCTACATATCCATTCACTTTGACAGCTGAGGATTTCATTGTGATAAAAGTGGGCCTGCACACTCTCATGGGTGATTTACATCTCTGTAGTCCAAACCCTGTCAACCAATTAGACTGCAAGAATGAGCAGCATCATTTTCTAATGAAGCAATAATCAGTCTGGTCCTTCACCCAGAAAGAACAGGTATTTCTGTCCTGAATGGAGAAGGCAATCATGAGGAGAAGAGGGGTTTAATAAATCAAATATGATATCATCATAGCTCGATGTAGGCCTTTTCAAAATGTAGGCTGAAAAGAGAGAGGAGTGGGAAAGGAAAAGAGAAAAGGGAGAAGGGAAGGAAGAGAGAAAGGGAAGAAATGAGAAAAGAAAAGGAGAGGACTGTGATCAGGAGTAGGAACTTGGTAGGTCACTGGGAGCCAGGGAGTGAGGTGCAGAAAGAAGATTGTTAACTTATGAAAGGCAGGTTAGAAGGGAAAGCAAATGGAGGCAGTAGACCCTGAGAATCATTCCTCTGATTGCATTCAGATTCGGTCCTTCAAAGCACCTAACAGCTAACGTTTAGGCAGCTAAGTGGTATAAGTGCGCAGAGCACTGTGGACTTGGATGATTCAGGAAGACCCGAGTTCAAGACTTACCTCAAACATTTACTGACGTTGTGGAGGTGGGCAAATTACTTAACCTCTCCAAATTCAGTTTCTTTCTCTGTGAAATAGAAATAATAATAATACCTACTTCCTAGGTTGTTCTGATCGGCATGTGTGATACACACACACACACACACACACACACACACACATATTTAAAGATCTTTGCAAACCTCCAAGTGCTACACAAAAATTAATGGTATTTAAATAAATATTAGGAATATTATAATAGTGCATAATAATGGCTATTATATATGTTAAATGTTTTATTGTTGCTGCTGTTTGATTATTTCAGTCAAGTCCGACTCTCTGTGCTTTGAGGAATTCTTGGCAACGATACTGGACTGGTTGGCCATTTCCTTCTCCAGTTCGTTTTACAGATGAGGAAACTGAGGCAAACAAGATTAAGTGACTTGCCCAAGGTCACATGGCTGGTGTCTGACGCCAGATTTGAACTAAGATCTTCCCAACTCCAGGCCTGGCGCTCTATCCACTGCGTCACCTAGCTGCCCATGTTATGTGTTATTGCACGCTGGTTTTTTTTGTCCTCACAACACCTCTAGGAGGCAGGGGCTACTATTTTCCCCATTTTTCAGATGAAGAAATTGAGGCAGGCAGAAAAGTTAAGTATCTTTCCCAGGGACACACAGCTATTACGTGTCTCAAGAATGAATGGAACGATATACATGTAATGGTATTGTCATAGATGGAGAGCCAGAAGGGACCTCAGAGAGCCTCTTTTCCAATTCCTTCATTTTACAGAGAGGTTAAATTACTTCCTCGAGGTCCCACAAGCATCAAGCAACAACTAGAATTCCCATCCAAATAACCACTTGTCTGAGTTCAGTGATCCACATTTGGAATCCTTTCTACTTCACCACCGCCCTAGTCAAAGTCTTATAAATTACTATTATTAACATCGTTTACTACAAATGCTGCGAGAGGTCAGCCATCTGATTCTCCAGACCACTACTTCAGCTCCCATCTCATCAACTATGGGTCTTTCCTGGCCTATAGGAGCCCTGCCCCCCTTAGCTAACCAAGTGTAGTGACAGCACCCTAACTTAGCTGGATAGGAGACCTTAGAGCCTCAAGGGATGCGGAATGGCCACCAGAGTCCAAACGTAGGCACCTTCAAGTCGGTTGCTTGGACCAATTTAGTCTGGGTGGCTAATTGCGCTATGTGGGGGGAAAAAAGAAAGAAAGAAAGACCAGCCTGCAAAGATCAGTCCATCCTTTGAAAACAAGACTCTCAAAGTCAACCACAAAGCTCTCTAGGTGAAACCCATCACCAAGCGGCATCTAGAAACGCCTATGGAAACATCAAAGGCTGGGCTTCAAGTGGAACGTGAATGAGAGTGAAACTTTTAAGATCAATGAGGGGACTAAATTGAACAGGATTTCTTTCAGAGCAGGAAGAAGGGGGAGTGGGGAGAGTGACACACCCTGAGGGTGAGGGACCCTTGCCAGAGAGGCTGATTAACTTTTCCTTTCAGGGAAGATTTTCTCTGGAGTCTCTTTTAATCCCACCACAGAATGGGACAATTTAGAGGCTTCTTATTAAGATCTATTTTCCACCTCTGAATCCAAGTAAACAAGGTTCATGAAGGAAGCCAGGCCTTGGAGGTAATTAAGAAGAGGCTGAGACCACTGCCAGGAGAAAGAAAAAAACAAAACAAAACCATAAACATGACTTTGTTCAGGATCGGGGTCCAGTTCCTTTAAAGCAACCTTTTCTTAATGCCAGCGGATTAGCCAGAAAAAAAAACCATATAATTAGAGATGGAGGAAGCTGGCTCATTGGCATAATAAATAGAGCACTGGAGTCACAAAGACCTGAGTTCAAATCTTGCTCACCCTCTAAGTAGTGGTGTGGCTTTGGGCAATAATTAAATTTCTCTCAGACTCCATTTTCTTCATCCATGAGATGGTGGTAATGATCGCACACACCTCACAAAGTTAATGTGAGAATCAAATAAGTTAATATATGTGAAGTGCTTTGTTACAAGGTGCTATGTAAATGTTAGCAATTATTTAATTAACATTTCTAGTGATGAATAATTAACAATGTTGAGATTATTACAGTAAAGATACACATTGACCTGTTAACAGGCATTCATCAAATAACTTTGTTTTGTAGTTTTGTTGCTGTCTTTATCGGAGCAAAGAAGAAAATAAGTATTTTGTATTTCCATTGTGCCAGTCATGGTACAAAGTGCTGGGCATAGAAATAAAAGCAAAGCTTATATTCTAGTGGAGGAAAAGGGCACACAAAGGGGGCTGAAGAGCGGGAGGGGAAAGAGGGAAGATCCTGGGGCATGTAGCCAGAAACAAAGTGTAGGAAGAGAATGAAGGTTATTAGCCTAGGCCATTTGACAAAATGGAAGCTCCAGGAAGGAACTCACTGGTGGGAGAAAGGGGCAGGCCTTATAGAGGGATGTTACAGATTGAAAATACCACAGGAATGTTCCCGGATGAGACAACATGGCTTCCAGGCAGGGGGCAATAAAAGCTGGTCTTGCCCCCCTCCCCAAATGGAGGGTCCAGGAGGAACAAACCAAGGATGCAAGGGGAAAGAAGCACCCCTTACCGAGGGATGTTCCAGGTTGAGAAGGCCCAATGAGTGGTTGGATGCTGTTTTTACCCAGGCAACAGCATAAGGAACAAACTAGAAACTCTTTCAGCTTTTGAAGAAAATTCTTTATCAAAAGTTTTCACTCTTTTCAGTGTGTGCAAAATATCAGCTTAAAGCCCTATGGGAGTAAGAGTTCTTGCTTAGCATACAAAGGCTTATGAGTTTAGAGCGTTTGGGCCCTTAATCTACAGAGCATAATTTAATCCTCTCCTGCCTATCTGCACCACAGAGCCCTCCTTGTAAATAAACCATGTGGTTCCAGTGGATGGGACCATAGCTTCATGCTTCCATCACTCAACCTTAGTAAATATTTCTGCAAAACAGATGAAATTAACTACTGTAACAGATAAATAGAGAGCCGGCTTCTCAGAGCAAATGTTTTAACACGGCAGTCGGCCTTAAACACAACTGATAGCTCTGAGTTTCTGCTCAGCTGCCTGCCAATATCAATGATTTTCTGTTTTCCATGAGCCTCAGAACCTGGTTAGCCGGCCCCTGCATCTGGAAGGAGTTGGGAAAAAACTAGAGAAAAAAAATTCCCTGAGGAGGGTTTCAGAGTTATTACCGAGGTGGAGAGGGAGTGGGCAGGCCAGTTAAAACTCCATTTCTTCAAAATAGAGTCGTTTCAGAGTTCCCATTAGACAAAGGTTTGCAAAGGCATTCATACACATTCTCTCGTTTGTTCCTAACCATAACCGGCAGGTGCTTTGATCATTCCCATTTCACAGGTAGGAAATTGAGACTCAGAGACTGCCCAAGACCACACAGTTAGGAAATGTCCGAGGAAGGTTTCAAACCCAGTCCTTCCACTGTTCTATCTACAACACCAGATTGCTTCTCAATATATGCTGCAAATTGAAATGACCCAGGCAGGGGTGCTGGGATATGATTTGGCTATCAGTTGTGAGCATATCCATAGCAGATGCTAAATTATTCAAACCAGGACAAATAAGATGGCTATCCCTTTTGGGAAGCAGATAGTAACATGTAGAGGCTGCAGTTTGGAGTGTGTGTGTGTGTGTGTGTGTGTGTGTGTGTGTGTGTGTGTGTTTCTGGCATGGAGGGACAGAAAAGGCAGACTGATAAGAAGTTCTAAAGCGATGCTACACATTTGGTACTGTTCTTCATGGTGTAGGGGAGAAAAAAAAAATGAGTCTTGACTTGGACAGAAGCAGCCTTATTAATTAGAGAAGAGAGTAGGAGGTTTCTCTAAGCCTAGGAGGCACAGAGGAGAAAACATGCTGATTTGAGACTGGGACATGGGAAATGGGAAGTAGCCAGAAATACGTTTGAGGCCAGATCAGCAAAACATTGAGGATCTGAATAATTAAGTGGGGCTCCTCTTTCCTTAGAGTATAAACATTTTGAGGGGTAGGGATTAGGTTATTTTTCATCCCTGAGAGCTAACACAAAGCCACCTAATTGAAATGACTGTCATTAAAGTTTTGATGTCAACTTGGAAGCAGGTCTCCAGTGGCGTGCCTTGGGGATCTCTGTTGTTTAACAATTTATGTTGTGTGGTGAGTAGAGCACTGGCCCTGGAGTCAGGAGGACCCAAGCTCAAATGTGGCCTCAGATACTTGACATACTTACTAGCTGTGTGACCCTGAGCAAGTCATTTAACCCCAATTGCCCTGCCTTCCCTCTCCAAAAAAGACAACAAAAAAAAAAAAACAATTTATGTCAGTGACACCATCATCATCACCATCACCATCATCACCGCCATCATTAATGTAGAACTCTAAGGTTTGGAAAGCACTTTACATGTACTGTCTCACAGGGTCCTCACAATTACCCTGAGAGACAGGGGCTACTATTATCCACATTTTACAGATGAGAAAACTGAGGCATGGAGAGATTAAGCGATTTGCCCAAGGTCACCTAGCAGGCATCTGATATCATGCTTATCAAATCTGCATGGGATATGTATTCCCCCAGTCAGTCAACAAGCATTTATTAAGACCCTTCTATGTGCTAAGCTAAAAGGGTAGCTAATATACTCAGTGACAAAGATAGAATGAAAAAAGATCTCAATGGACTAAACCACCCTGGTTTAGTCTATTATCTCTCTAAAATGATTTATCTATTTATCTGTTAAAGTAGAGTTGAATGGAGTGGGTCATTCTGGAAGGAGGTCACCAATGGATGTGGGGATTCAAAAACTGAATTTACACATATGATCTGGGAAAGGCACAATTCAATAGCTATTTGTTGGAAAAGAGAGTAGATTATATATTATATGTAATATGTTATATCTAATAAATATGTATGTTTATATGTATAAACAGATTATAAACTCAGGATGAGACAATTGTATGGTATGGAAGCCAAGGAAACAAATGCTCTCCAGCTGAATAAGAAGGATCATGTTCATATCTGGATGCCATTAGTTGAGTGGCATTAGTCAGTCAATAAACATTTGTGAAGGGACTTCTATGTGCCAAGCATTGTGCTAAGCACTGGTGATACAAAGAAGGGCTAAAGACAGTCCCTGCCCTCAAAGAGCTCAAAATCTGAGCAATGCAATGGCAGCTAGGTGGCTCGGTGAGTGGAGTGAAGAGCCGGGAGTCAGGAAGACCTGAGTTCAAATCAAGCCTCAAACACTTTCTAGCTACATGACTTTGAGCAGGTCCCCTTACCACTGATTGCCTCAATTTCCCCAAATGTAAAATGGAGATAATAATAATCCAAAACTTAAAATGCCGTATAAGCATCATCATTACTATTATTGTTGTTGTTGTTGTTGAAGATTTTGTAATTCTATAACAAGCTTGAAAATAAATAGGAGAGTAGAGATGACAGAGGGGGAAATCTTTTGAAGGAGATGGGACAGAGTGGAATTGCTTAAACAAGAAGAGGGGTTAGCCTTGGTAAGGAGTAAGGCCACCTTATCTTGTGAAAGATGGGTGAAGGAGGAGAGAGCGACAGAAGGCATCTGAGGAAGAAGAGATGAGGAAGAGGGGAGAAGAGGGAACTCATGGTAAATGGCCTCAACTTTATCTGTAAAAGCTGAGGCAAATTCTCACCTGAGAGAGTGTGGGCCGAGGAAGCCATGAGAGGTTTGAAGAGGGATGAGAAAGTTTGAAAGAACTACTGCGGAGAGTGGGATGTTGAGTTGATAACGGAAGCAGAGTAGGGTTGCCTAGCAGCAGTGAGAGCCTAGTTGGGATTGTGTGATGGAAATTTCTAGTGGGACCAGTCAGAAGAGGTGTATGATCTTCTCCACCTTCGTTCAGTAGCACATGTGTAGGAGCAAAGGAGATAGATGGTTGGAGGTGATCCAAGGCTGAGTTTTGGCTAGACATAATAGGGGATATGATAAGGGGGCTAGGACTTCAAGAGAGGAGGATGGTGGAGATTTGAATTGGTTTACCAAGGGGTCCAGAAAGAGGGAAAAAGAGAGAGTGGCCAGTGCAGAGGAGATGGCCTGGGAGAAAACTGAAGGGTCAATGGATCGGAGGCCAAGGTACAGATGAAGAGGAGCATTCTTTAAGGGAAGGCAGAGGAAGAAATGAAAAGCCAATAGATTATGGTTGGATAAAGGGATTTTGGAATTCTTGAACATAGAGGTGGTACATTTGTGGCTGATGGAAATATTAAAGGTATGACTGTCTTTGTGGGTGGCTAAGGTGTGGTGGAAGAATAGCCCATGGAAGTGAGTAGTAGGAGGAATTTTAGTAAAAGCTTAAAAAAAAGAAAAAGAAAAAGAAGCTAAATGGTGTCAGATAATAATAAAGCTAAAAAATTTCAGAAGTGGGATTTGAACTCAAGTCTTCCTGGCTCCAGGTCATTTTGACCCTCAAATATCCATTGGATCCATTGTATATCTATTGGAAAAAGCATCTTGGGAGACCTGGCTGGTTATCAAAGACACCAAATTCAAAATCACGGATCCTCCACACTGGTTAGTGTCATATAGAAACAATCCCGAGCCCCCCAGTTTTAGAACCATTCCTGAGAAGAGGGTCCCCCTTAGTTGTACTATCCATTCCAGTGCCATAGTTTAGCGACATTTAGAATTTTTAACTGTGCCTTCTATTTCATGTTCCAAATATAAGCCAGAGGATTCAAAGAATGTTTGAATAAGACAGAGTAAGTTAGGGGACAGTTTTAATTCCTCTAGGTTACTATCACAAATCCTTCCCTGGAATTATGACTCCACGTTGTTAAGTTTTGAAAGTTTTTTGAGACGCTTGAGCAAAACAAATTAGGAAAATTATAGCCAAGAGGAGGAGATGAGTTCTATCTTTTGGTGTCTCTGGTACATGGGTCTTCAGAATATACATTAACTTTCATTTCCAGGCCCTATCATACCTTATGATGACCATAAAGTCTTATCTTACTATCTGACAGAATTTGGGCAAGCTACTTAATGTCACTGTGTCTTCTCACCTGTAAAAATGTGGTTACACTAAGTGAGTTGTTGTCTAGCTTATTGTCTTCTCCATTAGATTGGAAACTCTTGAGGGCAAGGACTGTCTTTTGCGTCTTTTTGTATCTACATTGCTTAATAGATTGTACATAGTAGATGCCTAATAAATGTTTATTTATTGATTTGTTGATTTCCTGCCTGGTCAGGAACTGATTCCAGCATATGAATGGGCTTGAGTTCACACATATGGATAGGTGAGTGCCTATATCTGGCTAAGGAAAGTAGCAAAATATTGGTTGTGTTTTGGTATAGGGCTCAAGCATCCTTGCCTAGAAGATCTCTAAAGAGGAATAATAGAGAGTAGTACTGATTGGCCAGAGATGATTTCCTTCATTAAGACTCAGATCACCATTCAGTGGCAGGGTGTGCTAAGATCCAGATAACCCCAAAATTTAATCATCTACACTGCATGTCCCCACACAAAAGGTGATGGAATGGAGATCTGAGTCTATAAAGTTTTGTGTTCATTAAAGCAGTGGTTGGGGTTCTATTAAAATTAGCATGAAAAAATCCAAATCCTCTTGGAAAACGTAGAAAGCAAATGGATTTGAATCCAGGGATGCAGGGAAATGCATTGCTAACTAGGACCAGGTTTCCACCCTTAACCCTACCCCTACCACCCAGGGATGTGCTGGTAAATATTTAACAATTGGCTCTCCAAAATAAAGGTATGAAACACTTTTACAATGAATCTATAGTATTAACATCTTTTCCATCACTTTTTCAAGCCTAGATAATCAACAAAACAGTAAATAAAGCTTGATGTATATGGCATTTGTTGATTTCCAAAGTATAAATGCTCCCATTACAAGTGAAATGAAAGATGGGCAACATGATATAGTGGATAGAACAAGTAACCTTGGAGCCAGGAAGACCTGGGTTCAAGTCTTGCCTCTGATATGTACTGACTTTATGACCTTGTGGAGGTTATAACCTCAGTGTGAGGACCACAGGTGACTATCTAAGATTACGAGTTACAGAGAAGTTGCCGCTATGTGTCTGAGAAGGAGATTGCTTAAACCAGAGAAAATCCCACTACCACACACACACACACACACACACACACACACACACACACACACACATGCACACAGAGTTGGTGTAGAAATAAACACACAGAGTGGGTGTAGAAATAAACATACACACACACAGAGTCAGTTTAGAAATAAACACACAGAGTGGGTGTAGAAATAAAGAAAAATCCTGGGACAAAGCATTCAGATGATCTGGATTTTTTTTTTAAGTACTTAACAATCAAGTTTACTATTTCTACTTTCTCTGTTTTTATAGGGTTAGGAAGAGAACTTCAGAGGTCACCTTGGCCATTCCTCTGCCTTCAGAGAAGTTTAGACTAAATCACTGATTGGGCAGCTGAGGTATCTATTTTGTTAAGACCTCTGGGAAGATTTGATAACTTTCCTGTGGGAATCTGTTCTAGTGCTTTAAGAACCTATATTATCAGAGATAGCTTCATTATATATAAACTTCAATCTCTCCTGTTATAATTTAAGGCCATTTCTTCAGTGGAGATGAAGAACAGCTTGCTACTTGATAACTTCAACAAAAGAATTCTTCAATATCTGAAGACAAGCTTCCCCCTCAGCTTTCTCTCTTTGTTCTAAATAATCCCAGTTGCTTTCATCCATCCTGGTCCTTAATTGTCCCCATTTCTGACCCTGAATCCTTACCTTAAGACTATCCATTTAAATGTAGGACCTTCTTACTCTTTCTTCCATATAGGGTTATATTCTTTCCCTTCTCTTGAGTTGTCTTGTGCTACTGCTCTCCATCTGTGCAAATGTACCCATCGCCTCCCAGCCCAGAGGTGACTCTGCTCATTGATAACCCTACCTGAAGAGTTCACAAGGATTTCATTGGGTGTGTCAAACATTTCTGAAATATGTAAAGGACATTTTCACTTTTGCCATTGTCATCAGTGGCCTTCCATCTTTTGCCTGTTGTTTTATCAGATGAAAGAGTTACTGAGATAAATAACTCAGCTTTTTAGCTTCATAACCTAAGCCAGAGACCTGTATAACTAGACTCTGTCTTGGAGGTGACAGAGATACTGGAGAAACATACAATATATGCTGCAACTATGGGAGATTTCAAAGAGGTGTGGTGGGCAGAATGCTGGATTGAGAGTCAGAAAGACCTAAATGTGAATCCTTCTGCAGATATGCTTACTATCTGGGGGATCCTGGGCCAGCCACTTATCCTCCTTTAGTCTGAGTTTAGATCCAACAATAGCACATACCTCACAAGGTTGTTGTAAGTTTGACTGATCAATAGATATACATTTATTAAGTGCCTACTATGTGCCTGGCCCCGTGCTAAACACTTGATCAAATAAGATTATACATTTTCTAACAGTTCTAACAGGAAAAGATTATCATGGGATCATTTAGAGCTGTACTTCAACTTCTGGGAGCAGAGCTAAGATGGCGGAGTAGACAAAGCACTGAACTGAGCTCTCCCAACATTCTCCTCCAAACAACTTTAAAATAACACCTCAAATTGAATTCTGGAGTGGCAGAGTCAATATAAGGTCAGGTTAAGACGTTCTTCCAGGCCAAGGCATTTTAGGAAGTCAGGGAGATCTGTGACACAGGTGAAGGCTGACCCAAAGCCTATGTGGATGAAACACCAGTGGCGGGACTAAATGGCAGTAACGGAAAAGGCAGCAGCTTTGGGAGCTCTCAAGCCAGAGATGGTAAGGGAATCTGACAACTGGACAGGAAGAGAATACAGAGGACCCCTGAGCTAGCACTAGATGTAGGACCAGCTACTGTTTGGCAAGTCTATTGCCTAAACCCACTTCTGGGTGTTCAAGAGGCAGTGGAAGCACTGATGGTCAGTATTGCTTTTGGCCGCAGTGGATCAGGGACCCTGAGGAACAGTATCATTTTCCACTCCATTCCAAGGGACCATTCCCTAAGGAACAGTAACAATTGCAATCCAAAAAGATCAAGTGCCCTTCTTGGATAAGGAGTGCAGACCAGGGAAACACTGACCACACCTCTCCCCAGATTACACTGCCTTAGAAGCACTGAAAGCTTCCAAAGCCCCAGAATTAACTCGGAAAACAGCAGTGCAAAAAGTATCAAAGTTTGAGATAGTACCCTCCCCTATCCCCATACCAGGAAGAGAGTCCAACTTTAACATAAGGTTCAAAATCAAGAAATAGGTTGGGAAAATGAGCAAACAACAAAAAAGAACCTGACTATCAAAAGTTACTATGATGATAGGGAAAATTAAGATACAAACTCAGAAGAAGATAATGAAGTCAAAATGGATACAAGTAAAGCCTCAAAGGGAAAAAAGGTGAATTGAAAACAAGCCCAACAAGAATTTCTGGAAGAGCTAAAATTGTTTTTATCGTCAAATAAGGGTAGTAGAGGAAAAATTGGGTAAACAAATGAGGGCAAAGGAAGAAAAATATGAAAAGACAACTAACAGTTTAGTAAAAGAGGCATGAAAAATACTGAAGAAAATAACAGCTTAAAAACAGGATTGGCTAAATAGCAAAAGAGGTAAAAGCTCACTGAAGAAATAATTCCTTAAAAATTAGTATTGGGCAGCTGGAAGCTAATGATTCCATGAGATATCACGAAACAATAAAATGAAGTCAAAAGAATGAAAAAGTGAAAAAAAATGTGAAATATCTCATTGGAAAAAGAACTAATCTGGAAAATTGATAGAGAAGAAATAATTGAAGAGTTATTGGACTACCCAAAAGCCACGATAAAAGGAAGATCTTAGATATCATATTTCAAGAAATTATCAAGGAAAACTACCCTAATATCCTAGAAGTAGAGAGTAAAATAGAAATTGAAAAAAAAATCAACATGAAAGAGATCCCAAAATTAAAACTCCCAGGAAGATTATAGCCAAATTCCAGAGCTCTCAGGTCAGAGAAAAAATTTTCAAGCAGCCAAAATGAAATCCTTCAAACACAATAGAACTACCATCAGGATCACACAAGATTTAGCAGCTACAAGGTTAAAGGAACAGAGGGCTTGGAATATGATATTCTGAAAGGCTAAAGAGCTAGGATTACAATCAAAAATAAACTATCTAGCAAAACTGAGTATAATCCTTCAGAAGGGATATGGATATTTAATGAAAAAGAAGATTTTTAAGCATTCCTGATGAAAAAAACAGAGCTGAACAGAAAATTTGACTTTCAAATACAAGACTGAAGAGAAATGTGAAAAGGTAAAGACGAAAGAGAAATCATAAGGGACTCAATAAGGTTAAACTGCTTACCTTTGTGTGTGTGTGTGTGTGTGTGTGTGTGTGTGTGTGTACATATATATATATATATATATATATGATACACGTAACTTCTAAGATCATTATTAGGGCAGTTAAAATAATTCTATATAGAAAGAGGATATGGGAGTGAGTTGATTATGTTGGGATGATGTAAAAAATGGAGAAATGAGAAATAAGGATGCTTTGGGAGAAGGGGGAAGGGAGAGAAAGAATAGGGAAAATTATCTCATATATAAAAGGTACACAAAGAAGAGCTTTTACAGTGGGGGGGGATGGGGGAGGGGAAATGGGCAAGGCTTGAACCACGCTCACATCTGAATTAGTTCAAAGAAGGAGAATATATGTAAATACACACACATACACACACATATACACACTCAATTGGTAATAGATATCTATCTTACCCTACAGTGAAGCAGGATGAAAAGGGGATAAGGAAAAGAGGGTGGTGATAAAGGTGAGGACAGATGAAAGAAGGCAGTGGTCAGAAGCAAAACGGACTTTAGAAGATGAACAGAATAAAAAGAGGCAGAGAAAGATAAACAGAATAATAAAGGATGGAGGGAAATACACAGTAATCATCACTGTGAATGTGAATGGGATGAATTCACCCATAAAAAAAGCAGAGAGTAGAATGGAATAGAAACCAACATCTAATACTATGTTATTTAAAAGAAACACACTTAAAGCAGAGAGATCCATACAGAGTTAAAATAAGAAGCTGGGGCAGAATGCTTCAGTGGATGCAAAAAAAAAGGCAGGTATAGCAATCATGATCTCAGACAAAGCAAAAGCAAAATTTTGTGAGCTTTGTTGTTCACTTGTTTTGGCCATGTCTGACACTTCATGGCTATTTTTGGGGTTAGCTTGCCAAAGATACCGGAGTGGTTTGCCATTTCCTTCCTTTTTTAGAATATGGATGGTATGCCACATTTAGTATTGATATTACCTCATTGTCTATAGTGCCTTTTAGAACGATGCAGCTCTGTTGCTTATCTCTTTTACTTATGTCTATTTTTGCTTTTCTAGCAGCTAGATGGTGCAGCATATAGAGTGCTGGGCCTAGAATCAGAAAGACCTGAGCTCAAATCCAGCCTCAGACATTTTATTAGCTGTGTGACCCTGGGCAAGTCAATTAAGCCTGATTGCCTCAGTTTCCTCATCTATAAAATAAGCTGGAGAAGGAAATAGCAAACCACTCCAGTACCTTTGCCCAAGCGGGGTCATGAAGAGTCAGATGCAACTAAATTGAACAGCAACAACAGCCAAGTGATTGTATGGTACCATTGTACAGACACACCTGGAAGCAATGGACCTGGGTTCAAAATCCTGCCTTTAACACTTACTAGGTGTATGCCCTTGGACAAGTGTCACTTAAACTCTTTGAGCCCCAATTCCCCTATATGCAAAAAGAGGAGATTGGATTAGATGATGTCTAAGGTCTCTTCCAAGTCTAAATCTACTAGTCTATGAACTATTTAGAATTTAGTCAGATAAAATTTAATAAGTCTGCTGATCATTTTAATACCTTAATTTCTGGATATGTGTAGAAAAAGCCCAGAAAAATAAATTCTGAGTTTTAAAAAAAATGGGGCAGCTAGGAGGCTCAGTGATTAGAGTACCAGCCCTGGAGTCAGGAGGACCTGAGTTCAAATCTGACCTCAAACACTCGATACACTTACTAGCTGTGTGACCTTGGGCAAGTCACTTCACCCTAAATGCCCTGCCTTCCCCCCTCCAAAAAAATAGACAATAAAAAACTTTAGCTATTGAAGCTAGATAAAGTACAGAAATATCATGAGTGATTTTATGGGACAATACGGGCAAGAGTCCTGCCAGATGGGCACAGATGGTTGAGATTAGAATCACTGACTACAGGGTATATCTACATCTAGGAGATAACAGATCCACTAGAATACAGAAGTATAATATGAACAGTTAAATGTTTTTTCAACTATTCTATAAATGCAGATACTTACCAATTTTATGTACTATAAATATTATCTATTTACAGTAAAGATTATTCCCTTTTCTCTTTTTTCTCAATCACATGTAAAAAGTTTTTAATATTTTTTTTTAATTTTGAGTTCCAAATTCTCTCTCTCCATCCTGCACCTGTTCCCTCCTTCAGAAGGAAAGCAATTTGATATCAATTATACATGTAGAGTCATGCAAAACATATTTCCAAATTATCCATATTGCAAAAGAAAATGGACCAAAAAAAGAAGAAAAATGAAGAAAATTTTAAAAGGATGCTTCAATCTGCATTCGGAATCCTCTTCTTTCTGTGGAGGTGGATAGCATTTTTAATCATGGATCCTTTGGAATTGTCTTGGATCATTGTCTTGATCAGAATAGCTAAGTCATTCACAGCTGATCATCCTTATACTACTGCTGTTGCTTGTCTACAACATTCTCCTTGTTCTACTCACTTCACTTTGCAAGTCTTATTGGGTTTTTTCTGAAACCATCCTGCTCATCTTTTTTATAGCACCATCACTATCATAATTTGTTCAGCTGTTCCTTTTTAGATGGGCATCCCCTCAATTTCTAATTTTTTGGCACAACAAAAAGAACCGCTATGAATATTTTTGTATAAATAGGTCCCTTTCCCTTTTCTTTGATCTCTTTGGGAACTGGATCTAATAGTGGTATGCACACCTTTATATCTCTTGGGCATAGTTCTAAATTGCTCTCCAGAATGGTTGGATCAGTTCACAACTCCATGAACAGTGCATTAGTCTCCCAATTTTTCCACATCCCCTCCAATATTTATCATTTTCCTTAGCAAATCTCATAGGTGGGAGGTGGTATCTCAGAGTTGCGTTAATTTGCATTTCTCTCATGAGTTCATGATTTAGAGCATTTTTTCATGTGACTATAGATAACTTGGATTTCTTCTGAAAACTGCTTGTTCATATGCTTTGACCATTTATCAACTGGGAATGACCCTTATTTTTATAAATTTGGTTCAATCCCCTATATATTTGAGAAATGAGATCTTTATCAGAGAAACTTGCTGTAAAGCTTTTTCTCTAGTTTCATGCTTTCATTTCAGTCTTGGATGCATTAGTTTTGTTTGTGCAAAAACCTTTTAATCTAATGTAATCAAAATCATCCTTTTTTACATCCCATAATTCATTCTATTTCCTGTTTGGTCATAAACTCTTCCCTTATCTATAGATAGGACAGGTAAAATTTTTCACACTCCCCTCAATTGCTTATGCTATCATCCTTTATGTCTAAATCATGTACCCACTTTGACCTTATCTTGGTATATGGTATGACTGTTGGTTTACACTTAGTTCCTGTCAAATTGCTTTTTAGTTTTCCCAGAAATTTTTGTCAAATAATGAGTTTTTGTCCTAAAAGTTTGGATCTTTGGGTTTATCAAATACTAGATTATTATGGTCATTTGCTACTATGTTTTGTGTACTTAATCTACTCCATTGATCTGACATTCTATTCTTAGCCAGTACTAGATTGTTTTGATGATAACCTCTTTGTAATACAGTTTGGAATCTGGTAGTGCTAACCTACCTTCCTTCATATTTTTTTATTAGTTCTCTTAATAATCTGTAGGTTTTGTTCTTCCAGATTAATTTTGTTATTTTTTCTAGCTCTATAAAATAATTCATTGGTAGTTTGAATAGTATGGCATTGAATATATAAATTAATTTATATAGAACTGTCATTTTTATTATATTGGCTTGGCCTACCCATGGGCTATGAATATTTCTCCAATTGTTTACGTTTGACTTTATTTGTATGAAAAGTGTTTTGTAATTGTGTTCTTATGGTCCCTGGGCTGGAATTGGCAGGTAGACTTGCAGGTACTCTGTATTGTCTGTCATTATTTTACATGGAATATCTCTATCTCTTCCTGCTGGTTTTGTTGGTAGCATACAAGAATGCTGATTATTTGTGTGCAACTTTGTTGAAGTCATTAATTAACTCAAGTAGTTTTTAGTTGATTCTCTAGGATTCTCTAAGCATACCATCATATCATCTGCAAAGAGTGGTAGTTTTATTTCCTCATTGCCTATTATAATTCCTTCTATATCTTTTTCTTCTCTTGTTGCTATGTAGTACAATATTGAATAATAGTTGTGATGATGAGCCTCCTCACTGTTACAGATAATGTTTGTACTTGGTTTTAGATAGATATTACTTATCATTTTAAGGAAACCTCCATTTATTCCTATGCTTTTTCGTGTTTTTTTCATAGGAATGAGTGTTTTATTTTATCTAAAGCTTTTTCTTTTTCTGCATCTACATGAAATAGTCATATGATTTTTGTTTTTGTTATTTACCAAATCAATTATGCTGATAATTTCCTTAATATTGAACCACTCCTGTATTCGTGATATAAATCCCATGTAATAATGAATGACCTCTACCATATTGCTGTAATCTCCTTATTCGAATTTTATTTATAATTTTTGCATCAATATTCATTAGGGAAATTGGTCTATAATTTTCTTTCTCTGTTTTTGCTCTCATTTATTTAGGCATCAGCACCATATTTATTTCATAAAAGAAATTGGGAAGGACTCCTTCTTTGTCTATTTTTCTGAATAGCTTATGTGATATTAGAATTATTTGTTCTTTAACTGTTTAGGAGAATTCACTTGTAAATCCATCTGATTCTGAGGAATTTTTCTTAAGAAGCTCATTTATGGTTTATTCAATTTTGTTGTCTAAGATAGGGTATCTTATGTATTCTATTTTACCTTCTGTTAATCTGTGCAACTTATATTTTTATAAATATTAATCCTTTTCACTTTGATTTAGTGGTATATAATTAGGCAAAGTAGCTCCTAAGAATTCCTTTAATTTCATTTTGATTGGTATGGAATTTATTTTTGATACTGATAATTTCATTTTCTCTCTTTTTTTAAATCAAATGAATCGATGATTTGTCTATTTTATTGTTGTTGGCTTTTTCATAAAGCTAGCTTCTAGTTTTATTCATTAGTTCGATGGTTTTCTTACTTTCAATTTTATTAACCTCTCCTTTGATTTTCAGGATTTTGATTCAGTGTTTAATTAGGCATTTTAATTCATTCTTTTTCTAGTTTTTTTTTAAATTGCACACCTAGCTCATTGATCTGCTTTTTCTCCCTTTTACTGATGCAAGCATTTAAAGATATGAATATTCCCATAAGTATTGCTTTTACTGTGTCCCACAGATTTTGGAATGTTGTTTTATTGTTGTCTTTCTCTCTAATGAAGTTATTTATTTTTTCCTATGATTTGTTCTTTGATCTGTTCATTCTTTAGATTATTAAGTTTCCAAATAATTTTAATGTTTCCATAGCCCCTTATTGAATATAATTTTTATTGCATTTTGCTCTGAAAAGGAGGCATTTGATATTTCTGTTTTTCTGCATTTGGTTCTGAGGTTTTATTCCCTAATACATGGTCAATTTTTTGTATAGGTGCTATGTACAGCTGAGAAAAAGGTGCACTCTTTTCCATTCCCATTCAGTTTTCTCCAGGAGTCTTTCATATCTAACTTTTCTAAAACTCTGTTTATCTCCTTAACTCCTTTCTTGTTTATTTTATGGTTAGATTTATCTAGTTCTGAGAGGGGAAAGTTGAAGTGTCCCACTAGTAAAGTTTTACTGTCTGTTTCCTCCCGTAACTCATTTAACTTTTCCTTTAAGAATTTGGATGCTATGTAATTTGGTTAATATATGTTTAGTACTGATATTACTTCATTGTTTATGGTACCTTTAAGAAAAAAAGTATCTTCCTTTCTTACCTCTTTTAATGAGGTCTACTTTTGCTTTTACTTTGGGATCATGATTGCTGACCCTTCTTTTTTTTTTTTTAAATCTTAGCTAAAGCATAATAAATTCTGCCCTAATCTCTTATTTTTACTCTGTTTATGTCTCTGTTTCAAATGTGCCTCTTGTAAACAATATATTGTTCAATTCTGGTTTTTAATCCATTCTGCTCTTCTCTTCCATTTTATGGGTAAGTTCATCCTAATCATTGTGTTGTTATAATTACTGTATATTTCCCTCCATCCTATTTTTCCTCTGTTTATCTTTCTCTCTCTTTTTATCCTGTCCCTCCTCAAATCTCTGTTTTGCTTCTGACCACTGCCTCCTTTAATCCACCTGTGTTGGTAACCAAAAATGGGCTCCTTAGCACTTAGTTCAACAAGTGCCCTTGAATAATTTGGCTTTTGTTCCCTTTGAGTAATTCATTGAGGCTTAATAGGTGCTAAGCCCCAGGCCCAAACCCCTATTAGGTGTAAAACCTTAGTGGGTGTGGATTGGCAACTAAGGTGGAGCCCAAGGTGAGGCTAACTCCAGGGAGGGCCTAGTTTACATGTCTGGGAGAGCAGAGGCTTTTAGACTACGTGGGTTTAAGTCTGCCTCTTTGTGACAATTCTAGGTCACGTGGGTGAGTGGCATGTGTGACTCACCCCTGACGCTGAAAAAGATATAAAAACCAGGGGTTGGCTGTCTGTTCCTTGGAGCTCTTTGGCGCAGCAGTGGTGGCTCATGTGACTCTGGACCAGCCCTTGTTCCGAGCTCCTGGGCTGAACCTAGATGTTGGTAACTATGAATTGTATTGGGTCTGTCTGTTGATATTTGTAATTTGTTTGTATTTTATTCTGAAGTTCATGATGCTGGCTTTTTTCCCTGAACTAAGTGAATGCTGTCTGTATGCTGGATTAAAATAAACTTGTCAACCCCTTCACCTTGCTTTCCTTAGTTAAGCAGATCAAAAGAACCTGTGCTGTTGGCAGCTTTCCAGGTCCTGACTGTGGGTGGATCTTACACCCCCACAGAAGCTGCTAGCCAGATTGTTGAAACACCACCCTCCCTTCTATTCCATTCTCTTATCCCATTCCCCTCCTATTTCCTTGTTTGGTAAGATAGTTTCTATACCCAACTGAGGGTATATGCTATTCCCTCTTTGAGCCAATTCTGATGAGAATAAAATACAAGTGTTGTTCCCTACACTTCCATTTTCCCTTCCACTGTAAAAGCTGCTCCTTTCATGTCTCTTTTATGTGAGATAATTTTCCCCATTCTTCCTCTCCCTTCCCCCTTCTCCTAGACCATTCCTCTTTTTCAACCTTTAACCTCATGTTTTTGAATTAATCCCATCATAGTCAACTCACACCCATGCCCTCCTTCTAATTGCCTTAATAATGATAAAATTTTTAAGAGTTAACATATGTCATCTTCTCATACAGGAATGTATATTGCTTAATCTTGTTGAATCTTTTATGGTTTCTTTTTCTTTTTTTTTTCCAGAGAGGGGAAGGCAGGGCATTTGGGGTTAAGTGACTTGCCCAAGGTCACATGGCTAGTAAAAAGTACCTGAGGCTGGATTTGAACTCAGGTCCTCCTGACTCCAGGGCCAGTGCTCTATTCACTGCACCACCTAGCCACCCCATTATGGTTTCTTTTTCATGTTTACGTTTTTATGCTTTTCTTGAGTCATGTATTTGAAAGTCAAATTTTCTATTCTACTCTGATCTTTTTATCAGGAGTGCTTGAAAGTCCTCTATTTCATTAAATATCCATTTCCCTCTGAAGGATTATACTAAATTTTGCTGGGTAGATTATTTTTCATTGTAATCCTAGCTCCTTTGCTTTCCAAAATATCATATTCTGAGCCCTCTACTCCTTTAACTTGGTAGCTGCTAAATCTTCTGTGATCCTGACTGTGACTCTACAATATTAGAATTGTTTTGTTTCTGTTTGCTTAAAATATTTTCTCCTTGACCTGGGAGCTCTGCAATTTGGCTGTAATATTCCTGGGAGTTTTCACTTGGGGATCTCTTTCAGGAGGTGATCAATGAGTTCTTTCAATTGCTATTTTACCCTCTGGTTCTGGATATTGAAGCAGTTTGCCTTGAGAATTTCTTAAAATATTATGTCTACCCTTTCATATCATGGCTTTCTGATAATCACTCCTTTATTTGTTTTCCAGGTCAGTTATTTTTTTTTTCAATTAGATAGTTCACATTTTCTTCTATTATTTTATTCTTTTGATTTTGTTTTATTGTTTCTTGATGTCTCGTGGAGTCATTAGGTTCCAGTTGCCCAATTCAAATTTTTAAGGAATTATTTTCTGTAATGAGTTTTTGTACTTCTTTTTCCATTTGGTAATTCTGCTTTTTAAGGAGTTCTCTACAGTGGATTTTTTTTGCCTGTTTTACCATTTGGCCAATTCTGGTTTTTAAAGCATTATTTTCTTCAGTATTTTTGTGCCTCTTTCACTAGGCTGTTGACTCTCTTTTCATAATTTTCTTGCATCACTCTCATTTCTTTTCCCAATTTTCCCTCTGCCTTTCTGATTTTTTAAAATACTTTTAGAGATCTTCTAGGAATCCTCACTGGGCTTGTGTCCAATTCACATTTTTTTGAGGCTTTACTTGTAATGGTTTTGACATCATTGTCATCTTCTGAGTTTGTATCTTGATCTTCCCTGTCATCATAGTAACCTTATGGTCAGATTCTTTTTATGCTGTTGTTCTTTGCTCATTTTCCACTTTTGACTTTTAACTTTATGTTAAAGTTGAGTTCTGCTTCTAGGGTTGAGGGGGCACTGTCCCAAGCATCAGGTTTTTGTGCTGTTGTTCTCAAGGCCAGTTTTGTGAGTCTGTAGGTTTTCAGTGCTTCCAAGGTGGTGTGATTTGGGGAGAGGTATGGTCACCACTGTCCTGGTCTGAGCTCTGGTGTTTACCCAGAAAGGTACTTTGTTTCCCTGTAGCCACAAGTGCTAGGATTCCTCTTGGCTGGAATTTGGCCAGGTCCCCTGCTCTCCTACAGTCACAAGCACTGATGCTCCTTTCTGCCTTGAAACTGAGTCCAGGGCCCTTACTCCCTTGTTAATTACCACAAGCCCTCTTCTCCACTCTGGAACTATGACCAGGACTCCTACTTTCTTGTAACCACAAACACTAGTGCCCCTTCTTGTCCTGGAACTGTGACTCAGAACTGCATATGGACCATGCAACAGGGTCCTGAACCCAGCACCAACAAAGGATTCCCTGTAATCTCTTTCTGACCGGTTGTCCAACATCCTTACTTCTGTGGGTTGAGAACTCCCAAAGCTGCTCCTGCTGCTGTTTCAGCTCCCTACAGGGCCTGCTTCTGGTGTAACCATTACAAAGTCTGCATTGCACTCCCAGCCAGACCACCACCAAGGTATAACAGACCTTTCCTGATGACTTCCTAAGTTGTTTTTGGCTGGAAACCTGTTTCACCCAAACTTTCATTGGCTCCGGCACTCTGGAATTTGATTTGAGGTATTATTTTTAAAGTCGTTTGAAGGGGAATTTGAGACAATACAAGTAAGTGCCTGCTTCTACTCTACCATCTTGGCTCCACCCCACCAAGGTTGTCCTTTAAATTTATTTTTGAAACCTCTATCTGTTTGATGATCATAGTTGTTTGACCTCCCCAACCCACTATGGGGACTTATTGAATATCAGAGAACTACATTCTGAGAAATATAATTTCTGGGAATTTTAAAAGCATTTGAGGAAAAAATAAAACAAACCACAACACTTTCTTGAGGATAAAAACATGGACATTTTCAGAAAAATTGAAATGCTTATAATACTTACATTTTAGCCCCCTTTACCAATCTGAAGTAACATTATTAGCTTAGGAGCATAAAAAATGTATTATGCATAACTTGGTTTGCCTGTAAAATTATGCTATTATGAGCAGGCAGAAGCTCAAGAACAGAAGAGGCTATCAATATTATAGTAAAACAAAGAAAGTTATTATGTTTCCTGAATTTAGTGTCTTCTGTGTTGAGCAGATACATTGTCTATTACAGTGCTTTGCAAATAGGCTTTCAATACCTGTTTGTGAATGAATGAGTAAATGAATGCTCTCATTTTCAGAAAAACAACTCAAAAAACACATACACACTCCAAAATTTATTTACTAGGTGACCATGAGGTATAAGGGACAGGGCACAAAAGTTGGAACCAGGAGGCTTGGATTCAGAGAGTCATAGGATCATACATTTAGAGCTCAAAGGGACTTTAGAGACCATCTAATCCAACCCTATCATTGTGCAGATGAGGATACTGGGGCCAGGTGACTTTGCCAAAGTCACACAGGTAGTAAGTACTTGGTAGTGATAGGATTTGAACCTGGACCCTTTGCCTCCAAACCCATTACTCTTTCCACCGAATTCACTCAAATTCTTATTCATAGCCTAAGACACATACTAGTTATATGATGAGGAACAAAATGCAACCTCTTAGAGGTTCCATTTCCTTATCGGTAAAATGGATATAAGCTATGTGCCATCCTTCATTTCCCCCTCCTCCCTCTCTCTTTCTCTCTCTCTCTCACACACACACACACACACACACACACACCACACACACACACACACACTCACACATACCTCCCTCCTGATATCCAATCACTTGTGAAGTCCAGTATTTCAACCCTTGTAACATCTCTCTAATGCACTGCCTTCTCTCCTCTGACACTGCCACCACTCTGGTTCAGACCCTCATCACCTCACACTTGGACTATTGTAACAACCTGCTGATGGGTCTGCCTGCTTTGAGTCTCTTCCCATTCTAATCCATCCTCCACTCAGCTGTCAAATTTATCTCCTTAAAATTCAAGTCTGACCATGTCACCCCTTTATTCAATAAACTCCTATGACTCCCATCACCTCCAGGATCGAATACAAAATCCTCTGTCTGGCCTTTAAGACCCTCTACAACATGATCCCCTTCTACCCTTTCAGTCTTTTTTTATTTATACCTCCCCCATCCCATCTGCCACTGCATACTTTGTGATCAAGTGAAATCGATCTCCTTTCTGATTCTCACACAAGACATTCCATCCCCCTACTCCTGCATTATCCCCTGCTGTCTCCCGTGCCCGGTACTTGTGCCTCCCTCAATTCCACATTCTGGCTTCCCTGACTCTCTTCAAGTTTCAGCTAAAGTCCTGACATCTGCAAGAAGCCTTTCCTGATCCCCCTCAATGCATGTAAATGCCTTCCCTCTGCTGATTTTTTCCAATTAATCCTGTATATTGCTTGTTTATGTCTAAGTGTTTGCATGTTATCTCTCTGATTAGACTGTAATCTCCTTAAAAGCAGAGATTATTTGTTTTTTGCTTAGCACAGTGCCTGGTACATAGTAGATATATTTAAATGCTAGTTGATTAACTAACTTATAATATATTTTATTACAGTATCCTCCTCACAGAATTAATATGAGATTGCCAAGCCAGTAATTAAAGGGTATGGTATATATATAAAGTTCACTTAGATTTTGGAAAACGCATCTAACAACATCTCTCATGATATTCTTATAGAAAAGATAGAGGAAAATGGGTTCAATGATAGTATAGTTGGGTGTATTCTGAATTGGTGGACTGACTAGAACTGAAGAGGAGTCATTAATGCTCCATATTGGAAGGTGGTATCCAGTAGAGTGCCTTGGAGAGCTGGGCTTTGCCCCTTTCCATGCTATTTTTTTTAAATCCATGACTTTGAAAAAGGTATAGATTGTATACTCTTAAATTGTAGATGACACAAGGCTAAGAGAGAGAGGACTAACACATTGAATAACAGAATCAAGAACACTGGGTCAAGTATAAGAAGATGAAATTTAAGAGGGATAATTGGTGAGGTCTTACCCTTGGGATCAAAATGTCAACTTCACAATTATAAGAAGAGAAGTCATGGCTAAGGGAACATTTCATCTGAAAAAAAGATTTGAGGGGTTTAGTGAACAGTAATATGATAGGATGTGCAGACAAGAGCCATTTCAAGATGAATGTATTGGAAGAGTCATAGAGTCTAGTACTAGGGCTATGACAGTCTTCCTATACTCTGCCTTGGTAAAATTACTTCTAAAGTAGTGTTTGGTTCTGGGTACCACATTTTAGGAAGGACACTAATAATCTGGAGAATGTCCTGCAGAGAGCAACCATCATGGTAAAGAATGTCAAAGTCATCCCAGATAAGAATCAGTTGGAGGAACTGATGATGTTTTATTTGGAGAAGAAAATACTTGGGGAAGATATGATAGGTGTCTTCAAGTACTTAAAGGTTCTCATACGGAAGAGTAAATAGACTTGTCTTGTTTGATCCTAAAAGGAAGAACTTGAGCATTTGGTGGAAGTTGCAGAGAGGCAAACTTAAACTTGAGATTAGAATATATTTCCTAACGATTAGACAAAAATGGAATGGACTGCCTTCAGACATCATGCATGCACCCTCACTGGAAGCCTTCAAGCAGTGGGCACTTATAGGGGTATCACAGAGAAGATCCTGTTTCAAGTATGGGTTAAACTGGATTCTTTCAAATTCTGATGTCCCATGGTGCTATGAAAGTGCTTTTCAAACCTTAGAGTCATAGGAAAGTGTGAATTAATATTATTTCTATTGTCAGCATCATCATCATCATCATCATTATTATTAATTTCCATTCTAGCACTTAGGGCTGCTTTCCTTCTGGTCTGCCCTTGATTTTTTGAAGGAGCAGAGCAATGAACTTCTTGTTTCTTATCTTTTTGGGAATAAATAGATGCTACCACCGTTTCCCTTCAAATCATTGCTCTTTAGGGTCTAGTTAGAAAAACACATCTGCCAATGGCCAGATCAAGAAGTCCTCAAGCAAAAAGACCCTCAATCCTTCTTTCTTCTGATATGAAGATTCTTAAGCACACACTTTGGGCTATGACATAGTCTCAGAAATGTTGCCAAGGATATTTCTGAAAGTCCTTCTCATGTCACAGTCAGTCCTTTTTGGAACATAGTCCCTTTGACACATACATCTTGCTACGATCTACCAGAGAGATGTCACAACTAGGCAACTGAAGCCTACTAAATAAGCCCACTTCTCCAACATTCTCATTTTAACTATATATGGTTTCTATGAAGGAGAGGGAGGTGCCAGAGACAGCTTTCCTCCATATGTAAGAACCCAAGCCACACTAAGAGTTGTTCTCTCAGCTACTTCCCCACTAGTCAGCATACTTCAAGAAACACAAAAACATTGCATTGGCCCTCAGTCCAGCTGTATTGTCATTAGTGAGTTCAAGGATTCTTTGGACAGGAGACACAAAGACTATGGGAATTTTATCCTAGGACATGCAGGGTCATTGAGGTTTGGGGCAGGCCTCTCAAAGATTGAGGAATAAGTCCCAGTCAGCAGCTCATTTGTTATAGTTACTCACAGACTGCTTCCTGATCTTAAAGGTATACTGAGCCCCTGGAGAGGTAGGATAGAGTGGATACCACTAACTTAGTACAGGTTTACTCAGAGTAGTGTGTCCTTCCCTAGCACTGAGAGCTTTTATGTCCCTCATGAGGCTTAGATAAAAAAGTACTGGCAATGCTCTCATGACCTGCCTTGGGACTTTTTTGTGTCTTACCTCCCAGGACATCCCTGTGTAAGCCTTCTCGAAGAGAAATAGGGGATTAAAGAAATGTGTTCCAAGGCATGAATTCTTATCCCTAAGAGATTCAATAACCAGGTCAAAGAGTCTACACCTTCCATATTAGTGTCTGTGGCATTAGAACTAACCAATAGCCTCTATAGACATTCCCTTGCACCAGATTTCTCCTTGGGAAATCCAGACAAAATAGTCTTTCCTATACCCTGGAGACTAGAAGGGAGGAAGGAAGGAAGCAAGGAGGGAAAGAAGGAAGGATTTGTTAAGTGCCTAATATGCCAGGCACTATGTTAAATACTTTAAAGATATTATCTCATTTGATCCTGGGAGGCAGATGCTATTATTATCCCCACATTACATATGAGAAATCTAAGGTAGACAGAGATGGAGTGACTTGTTCATGGTCACAGAGCTAATAAGTGTCTGAGGCTGAATTTGACCTTGGGTCATGCCATAGTGCCTGGCACATAGTAGGTACTTAACAAATGTTTATTGATTAATTGATTGAGGTCTTCTTGACTCCAGGTCAAGTTCTCTATCCACTACACCACCTTGCTGCCTCCAAATTATTTCCACCTTATGTGCAATCTTAACTGGTAATAGCCACAAAAGTGAGCCAATCTAATTAAACCTACAAGCAGTGGCAAACCACCCTTCCTCCACTTTAAATATCCCTGATATCACCATATAATGGTGGTGCAATGCAATCCAGCTCCAGGGGGCTTCAGCTGCCCCCTGCCACTTTCACATTGAATCAGCCAGATTCTGTGCAATTTGTCCCAAACACCACCCATGGTGCTGATCACTTCTCTGATAATAACCATGCTAACGTCTCTTGCAAAAAAAATGGAAGCGGACCCCTGGAAGTAGAAATGAGCCTTGTTCTTACATTGGAGAGATATAGCATATATGCTTCTTATCCAAAGTGCATAGAAATTGTAATGATATTATGCAATTGATAGTTCAATGCAAAATCTTGAAGCTGTATGCTGTTTAGAAATTATTTAGAAGGAAGTAAAAGCTAGTTAGAAGGAGGGATCATCTTATAGATACTTTTTACATTTAAAAATGATGAACTGAAACTGATCCACAATGTCAGAGTGAAAGGATTGAAAGAGGAAACATACATCTCACATAACATACATACACACACACACACACACACACACACACACACACACACCAAGAAAACAGACTCTTAAAAACACATACTAGACAATAAGGGTATGAGTGGAGTATTCTGGCCATTTAGTAGAACAACTAAATCAGCTGAAGCACCAGAAATAATAGAGATAGAAAAAAAGAAACTATACATGGTATACAAAAATATGCCCATAAGAGATTAAAGGACCAATTTAAGGAAATCGAGCCATGGCCCAAATAAAAAATTTTGAATGAAATTTAAAATCACGTAAGATTGAGCAAGAATTTAGAGATGTGAAAATAGGAAAAAGGAATTATTCAAGAAAGTAAACTTTTGGGAAATATAATTTAAAATTCATAGAATAATCTAGATATACAACAAAGAACAGCCTTACTACAGTGGAAAATAAAATTGCAAACAATTCAGAGTAGCTGGCTCTACAGGCCATCATCAAAAAGGTCATCAAAATATCCAACCTTTTGGAAAACACACAGATCCAATAACAGACCTGGAGGATGGATAGAAGCGGTAGTCTCAAGGTGGTGGACATCCCACCAAAGAAAATTTAGAAAAAAATGAATCATTTAGACACTGTTTTAGGAAATCATCAAAGAAAATTTCCTAAAATTAAGAAAAACTGGAGAAATACCAATCAAAAAATCCACAGAACAAACACGAGGAGGAATACTAGATTTAATATGCCTAGCCACACAATTAAATTCCAATGCTAGATTTATTAAGGAAAATTGCTGAAACCTGATGGAATAAATGAAGGAAACATTTCCTAAGGGAGAAAAAATTAAGATCACAACAAATCTTTTTGCATGAGGATGGTAGACATTTCAATACAAAATTTATAAAATTATGAAAGATGGGCTGTGAATAGAAAATTACTCAAATTTTCAAAGGAATGTATGATTGCATCAATTTGGAAGTTCCTTCCAACAATACAGATCACATCCTATCTATGCCTGACCATGCTGTGCAAATCTCATCCATGCCCTCCCAAAAAGGTCATGATAAGAGGTCCATCCACTGTTCTAGAGGTCTTGATCACTTTTGCTGGACATTGTAAGGGTACTAATGGAATGCTCTGGCCATCTATCTGTCATGCATTGTTCTTCTCGTGTGATTAGCCTATCTTCTTTTTCTGACATAAAATTCCTTGATGACATCCTTTACTCCTGTTCTTCTTTGCATTCCTCATTGCTTATGTCTCAGCCTGCTCTCACCCACCAGGCACCTTTCCATTTCTTCATGAGGCTCATTTTTAGTTCTTTGGAAGTGATGATGCTTTGTCTTACTGCCATTTAATAACACCAGTAAAATGATTACATTGAGAAGATAAGACTTTGCTGTTATGGAAAACTTGGGGTTAGTAAACCCAGAATTATGTACCAAAAAACTCAATATGCCTTAATGGAGATCAGAGTTGGATATCTGAGAAGCAAACAAACTTGGAAAAGTTTATAGAGAGACATATTCACTTCAAGGAATCTTTTGAAAAATAAACAAGCTTCCTAACTAAAATAAGTATTTAAAACAATAAAGAAAAAACAGTGGCTAGTAAAAATAGGAGAAGCCTCAGAATATTATATAGACTACATCATAAAAGAGTATAATCCAAAATTTTCCAACATTTTAGATTTAAAAGTCCCAAGAAAAACTTAGAGAAGGAGATTTTTGTAAGGTTTTTCTCCCAGATATATTCTGGCTTTGGGAACCGTATCCCTTCCATGCTTACTGGCCTCATTTCCACAACCAAAAAATAGGAAGAAAAACATGCCTGGATTTTCCCAGAACTCATGTAGGATCCCTCTAGCAGAACTCCTCAGAATGACCAAAATGAATTCTTAACCTGCTCTGGCCTGTAAAACCTCCACCTGGCATGCCATCAATTGCAATTTGAGTCAATTTGAATATAGATTCTGTTGCCTCAACTGATCTCATACATATTAGTTTGAGAGGTAGCAAGGTTGCTCCCTTGAAATCAAGGGCTGCCTTCTATTTATTGGATCCCCAAACCTTTAGGCAGACTTTCAAAAAATCCTTGTTCAATGAATGGTGAGGCATAACCGCAAACTCAGTTGCCTGCTCTCTCGCTTGCCAACATGATTCTTCGACCAATTCTCTACCATTCCCTCAGGGTGCTTGAAATGACCCATGGATTTTCCAAGGGAAAGGAATTCTGCCCATACCGATCACATCACCTCATTACTTTTACTTTTTTCCCTTAAATTAGTCCCGTATCAAAATGAGGGTTTGCTGATACAGATTTTGTTGTGGCCGTTTTTGTTGTTGTTTTGGTCCTAGTGACATAAGTCATCTCAAATGAATATTTCTTCTCCTCCTGCCTAGATGGTGGATTTTGAAAGGTGCAAAGAATGGGTTTTGATTTTCAAAGGGGATACTTTTTAATCTTCTGTAGAATAAGGCAGAAAGAAAATTAGAACAGGCCTGCATAGCAGTGACTGGATTTGAGGAAAGCAGGTTTGGTCTTGGTAAACTCAGGTATTTCAGAGCATCAAGGATCAGAGAGGATGAGAAAGTAAATTGTTGCAAGGTGTGGGGGCACAGGCCTATAATCTCTGCTCCTGGCTGAGGCTGGCAGATCCCTTGAGCTCAGGAGCTTTGAGCTACAGTCAGCTAAGGTGATGAGCTATCTGCACTAAGTTCGGCGTTAATATGGAGGGGCAAACCAGCCCAGGTCAGAAAAGAGCAGGGCAGAACTCTCGAGCTGATCAGAGTTAGATTGGACCTGTGTGTAACAATTAGACTTCCAGCCTGAGTGAGAGAAGGAAGCGCAGTCTTTAACAAAAAAAAACGTAAACCGTTTCTGAGCCATCTTCAAGACAGAGGGATGGTTTGGAGGAGTCCAACATTCAACACTCGATTCAACTCAATAAGCATTCATTAAAACCTTAGCTTCTTCAAAGTAGGGATTATTTCATTCTTTGCACTCAATTCTGGCCCAGGCCACCACCCCTGCATTGACTATTCTCTCTTCCCTTCCCCACCTAGACCCTTTGGCAAAGCAGTCTGAATCTTGAGTCTCTTGCCCGTTTATGTATACCATGCCCTACTAAACCGTAGCCTTGAGTTATTCCCACTGCCTTTGGCCTTTATTCGTGCTGAATGAACCTAGAGAAAATCACAAAATCACGGACTGGGCCCACTATAAATTTGTTTGTTACTGTTGCTCAGTTGTGTGTGACTCTTCGTGACCCCATTTGGGGTTTCCTTGGCAAAGATACTGAAGAGGTTTGCCATTTCCTTCTCCAGTTCATTTCACAGATGAGGAAACTGAGACAAGCAGTGAGTGACCCAAGATCACCCAGCTAGTAAATGACTGAGGCCAAATTTGAACTCAGGTCTTCCTGACTCCAGACCCAGCATTCCACCCACTGAGCCACTTAGCTATAACATGTTATGTAATCTAAAGTGGATCCTCATTCCTCCCTAATTTACTATCCCAATCAACACACCAGCTTTTCCAAGCTTTTTCATTCATCTTCACATCTCCCATAGCTCCCTCTCCCCCTACCCTATCAGTTAAGAACTTTGCCTCACATTACACTAAAAAAAAATATGAAGCCATTCTCTGAGAGCTCCCTCTTTTCACCTCTTTCTTTTCTCATGTCATTCATATGCTGTCTGCCACCATCTTTTCCTTCACCCCTGTTTCACACAAAGAGGTGACCTCTCTCCTTGCCAAAGCAAACTCCTCCACGTGCAAAAGTGATTCCGTTCCACTCTGTCTGCTCCAGCAAATTTTCCTTTCTGTCACCCCTCCCCTTACTCATCTTCAGGCTCTGCCTGTCCAGTGGCTCCTTCCTTACTGCCTACAAACATGCCCATGTCTACCCTATGTTCAAAAAACCTTATCTGACCCATCCATTCCTGCTAGATTTCATTCCAGATCTTTTCTCCTTGTCATGGCTAAACTCCTTGAGAATGATATGTTCTCCCACTTCCTTTCCTCTCACTCCTTAATTTGTTACAGCCTGGCTTCCGATCTCAGCATTCAACTGAAACTACTCCTTGCAAAGTTACTCATAATTTTAAGGGCCAGATCTAATGACCTTTTCTCACTCCTCATTCTTCTTGCAACTTTTGACACCGTTGACTACCCTCTTCTTAATGCTCTCTTCTCTCTAGGTTTGTGATGCTCCTCTCTCCTTGATTTCCTTCTTGTCTGACCATTCCTCTGGATTTTTTTTGCTAAATCTTCATCCAGTTCATATCCACTAACTGTTGGGGTCCTTCAAGGCTCTGTTCTGGGCACTCCTTTCTTCTGTCTCTATTCTCTTTCCCTTGGTGATCTCATCAACTCCCACGGATTTAATTATCATCTCTATGCAGCTGTCTCTCACATCCACTTGTTTAGCCCTAACCTCTCTCCTGACTTTCAGTCTTATATACTTCCTTTTAGACATCTCAGGCTGCACGTCCAGTAGACATTTTAAATTCAACATGTCCAAAACAGAGCTCATAATCTTGTCACCAAAATATTAACTTCTTGCAAGCTGCCCTCTTACCATCAAGGTTACCACCAACCTCCCAGTTACCCAGGCTCACAACCTTGGTGTCATTCTTGACTCCTCACTCCCTTTCACTCCCCATATAGCATAATAAATTAATAAAAAGATTTTTTTCTGTAAAACCTGGACTCAGCCAAAAGGCCACACCCAAGGGTCTAGAAGACCACATGTGACCTCGAGGCTACTGGTTCCCCACCCCTGCCATATACCACCAATTGAAAAGTCCTGGTGTTTCTGCCTTTCCAGCATCTTTCATGTATGCCCCCTTCTCTCCACTGGCACTGCCACCACCCAGGTGCAGACCCTCAGCCCTTCATGATGGACTATTTATAGCAGCCTGCTGGTTAGTCTACTTCTTCAAACCTCTCCACAGTCCAGTCAATCCACCATTCAGCTGTCATATTGATCGTCAGAAAACACAGGTCTGAACATATTACACCACCCCTTCCATTCAACAAACTCAGGTTGTTCCCTTCAACCTCCAGGGCTTTTAAAGCCCTTTATAACTTGGTCCCTTCATACCTTTCCAGCCTTCTTGCACCTTACTCACCTCCAATATACTCTGAGATACAGTGATACTGGCCTCTTTGCTGTCTCTTGTGCATGACACTCCATCTCCTTCTCTGGGCATTTTCATTGGCTGTGCTCTGTACCTGGAATTCTCTCCTTCCTCATCTGCACCTTCTTCTCCCTCTCTAGCCTTCGTCAAGACTCAGCTCAAATGCCACCTTTCGAAAGAAGCCTTTCCCAGACTTCCTCCATAATCTTAGTACCTTCCTCTGAGACTCCATCATAATTTCCCAATTCAGCCTGCACGTATGTGCACATATACATACACACATATGCATGTATAAAATACGTATATGTATATATGTATATGCACACATGTATGTGTATGTAACATAATATGTGTATATATACACATATATATGTGTGTATATGATGTAACATGTAGCACATATACTAAAATTGGAACGATACAGAGAAGATTAACATGGCCCCTGAGCAAGGATGACACGCAAATTCGTGAAGCATTCCATATGTATAGATCTATGTATGTGTGTGTGTATCTTTGTCATCCATAGCTATTTTTATGGTATCTTTTCCATTAATTGTGAATTTCTCGAAAGAAGGTTCTGTCTCTTGCCTTTCTTTGTCATCGTCTTCACTGAGCACAGTGCCTGACATGTAAGAGGCATTTAATAAATCCTTACTGACTAACTTTGTACTTGTATCCCCAGCACCTAGGACCTCATAGACAGTTCCTGACCTCTAGTTCGTACTTAATGAATGTTTATGAATTTATCAATTTATTAGGCCCCAACTACGTTCAAGACAGTGTTCTAGATGCTAGGGATTCAGAAACAAAAATAAACTACCTAGCGACCCGAAGAACCTTATGTTCTACTTGGAGACGCTTCATGTACACAAGCAATGAAATCAGGTTTGGAAGTGCTTTGCAAACGTTATAACCCCTCTGAGGTAGGTGCTGCTATTATCCTTGTTATACAAATGAAGAAAATGAGGCTGAGTGAGGTTAGCTGATTTTCCTCGGGTCATGTAACTAGTTAAGTGTCTGAGGCAAGATTCAAACTCAAGTTTTCCTGACTCCACTTCAAGCGTTCTTTGCTCTTCAAGTCCTAGCACTTTTGCAAATCAAGCAAAGTCATTTCAAGAGGGAGATAGAGCTGATGATGGGGCAAGGGCACATGACAGGAAAGATGAGGAAACATCTTATATGGGAGGGGGCTCCTGAACTGTGCTTCGAGGGCAGCTAGGGATTCTGGGGGGTAGAGGTGAAGAAGGAGAGCATTCCAGATGTGGGAACATCTTGCAAAAGCCCTATGGCGGGAGATGGAATATTGTGTAAGAGAAATAGCTGAGAAGCCGGTTTGACTAGAATACAGAGCGTGAGAGGCAATATAAGACACAAGCCCAGAAAGGCATATGGGAGATGGATTATGGAGGCCTAACATTTATCTAGCTTTTGATGAAGCTGATTAAAAGTTTGAGCTATTTCATATTTAAATTAACAACTTAGTAGAGAGAAGGAAAAGGTCAATTACCTAACGGCGATAATGACGTATCCTCACTAAGCACCCCCTATGTGCTGAGCGTTCTACCATGCATTGGTGGAGAAACACAATTCAAGTACAGCATGATGCTTTTCTATGTGGAGTTTACAGGGGAAGGGAAGGGAAGGGAAGGGAAGGGAAGGGAAGGGAAGGGAAGGGAAGGGAAGGGAAGGGAAGGGAAGGGAAGGGAAGGGAAGGGAAGGGAAGGGAAGGGAATATAAACTATTGCATTAAGGTCCACATCATAGACGTGCCATGACTATCAGAAGGTGACAGACTGCTTGAAGACATGACTGTACTATCTCCTACTCTTAGAAGAAACAAATGTAGCTGGTTAAAAAGGTGATAAGAAGATTGTTCTTTGAAAGAAATCCCCCTTAATGATAATTCTTTGCCTCTAAAATGATCTCCAATGTGTACTATATAGAGATATATATCTATATCTATCAATCTATCTATCTATCTCTCTATCTACCTATCTATATCTTGTTTATACATAGTTGTTTACATGTTGTCTCCCCCATTAGGCTATGAGCTTCTTACATACAAGGACTATTCTTTGCCTCTCGGTGTATCTTTGGCATTTGGTGCAGTGCCTAGCAAATAATAGATGCTTAATAAGTGCTTTTTGACTTGACTTGTTGACTTGAAACAATTTCTTTTGAAGACTAGAGTTGATAGATTTTAGAGACTAATTGGGACACATATAATCACCATGTTTTTGAACATTCAATAGAAAAGATATACTATGTACCTGTCTGGTCCTGGACAAACCACCCAACCCAAGCTCTAGATACATCTATGATTATCAGGCAGTATGGTAATTCCTGGGGATACAGAGACAAAAACCAAATTATTTCTTCCCCCATGGGAGCTTACATTGTACTAGGAGGCACAAGAACAAACATAGGCTATGCCAAAAATCTTAGTGTGTTTTAGCCTACAACAGCTTTTAAAATGCACTAAGGCTTCTGGGACACTCTTTAAAGTATCTACAAGATGCATATGAGATAACTTTGATGGAGACAAGATAGATATATTACTTTTGAAGTTTTCCCCCAAATTCTCATGTGAATAAAATCTGGGAGTGTTCCTATGATCATAGGTTTAAAGGTAAAAGGGATCTTGAGATGATCAAGTCCAACCCTTTCATTTTACAGAAAAGAAACTGAGGTACAGAGAGGTTAAGTAATTTGCCCAAGGTCACAGAATGATATGGAAGCCAGACAAGGTTATGTTCTTCTAAGTTGCATTAAGAGAAGCACAAGTTTGGGAATGAGGGAGGTGATTGCCTTGCTGTACTCTGCTTGGTTAAACCACACTTGGATTATTGCATCCAAGTGTAAACACTACCTTTTAGGAGGCACATTGGCAAGATGTAAGGCAATGAAAATAGTGAGAAATCCAGAGTCTAGGGCCTAGGCCATTACAAAGGCCCACAAAGTTGGAGCAACTGGGTTCATTTAGCTTAAGTAAAGATTTGGTGTGAAGAGGGGGTGGAGAATGGGAAAGGAAGAAAGAGGAAAGCAGTCTGGAGGTATTTGAATGGCTGTCATACAGGAGATTAAGATTTATTCTGCTTGGCCCCCAGAGGTCAGAACTAGGAACAAATGAGGTAAATTGAAGAGAGGCCGAGTTAGGCTCCATGGAATGGAAGACAAGAAGAGGAACCCAAAAGCAACTCCAGCTACTGTCAGAGGGGAAGGGCAACGACCTCTAGTCGAGAGAATTTGTTTTTCAGGTACAGTTCTAAAGAGCCTCAGACATTCTTTCAGCTCTGAGATTCTGTGATTTAGGGACAAGATGTTGTCAGAATGGGGGAAGAATCCAATCCTTGCAAAAGGGAACTTGACGCCTAATCTCCCAACATACTCCTTTATCAAGAGGGCAGAAATAGTCTTAAGCTTTTTGCAAATTCCTCTCACCCAAAGTTTTGTTGTGTGTGTTTTTTTAAACATAAAGCATTCATTCTTCTAGGCCTGTAATAATAAGGTTGTATTCTTGTTTAATGACAGGTTTTGAAAACGGTAACACAGGGGCAGAGAGTCATAGATCTAGAGCAGAAAGGTACTTTTGGGGTCATCCAGTCCAACCCTTTCATTTTACAGATGAAGAAACTGGGTGGGTCCCAGAGAAGTAAGCTAGCCTGCCCAAGTTCACACAGGGTTAACTGGTGGAGTCAGGATTGGAAACCAGTTCCTCAGGCTCCAAATTGAGTCCACTATCTCTCATTGATTCCAGTTATCAGACAACAAGTGACTAAAGCAGACTGCATAGGGAAGGAGGAAAAGAAGGAAGGAAGGAAGGAAGGAAGGAAGGAAGGAAGGAAGGAAGGAAGGAAGGAAGGAAGAAAGGAAGGAAGGAAGGAAGGAAGAGAGGAAGGAAGGAAGGAAGGCAGGGAGAGAGGAAGGAAGGGAGGGAGGAAGGAAGGAAGGAAGGAAGGAAGGAAGGAAGGAAGGGAGGAAGGTAGGGAGAGAGGAAGGAAGGAAGGAAGGAAGGCAGGGAGAGAGGAAGGAAGGGAGGGAGGAGGAAGGGAGGAAGGAAGGAAGGAAGGAAGGGAGGAAGGTAGGGAGAGAGGAAGGAAGGAAGGAAGGCAGGGAGAGAGGAAGGAAGGGAGGGAGGGAGGAAGGGAGGAAGGAAGGAAGGAAGGAAGGAAGGAAGGAAGGAAGGAAGGAAGGGAGGGAGGGAAGAAGGAAGGAAGGGAGGGAAGAAGGAAGGAAGGAAACAACCAATTATTAAGTGCTCACTGTGTTCAAGGCACTGTGCTAAATGCTAGGGATAGAAATACAAGTAAGAAGAAAGACAGTCCCAGCCCTCTGGAAACTTACATTCTAAAGAGAGAAGATTTCTCACACACACACACACACACACACACACACACACACACACACACACACACACTCATCAACTGAAAATCTGTGAGTACAGAGAAGGCGTATGGGATGAAAGTACTTGGCATGGAGACGTGGTTTTGACATCCATAAAGTCAGGACCAGGGCCAGGAGTAAAATAAAGACAGGTTGGCCTGCCTTTATTGGGCTCCTTTATAAAGTGGAAGTTCCAGAAGTAATTCACCAGTGGGAGAAAGGGGCATAGATACCTGTTCAATCATTGTGTCTAGGATGGAGGAATGGAAGGATAAACATGCAGATGTATTTCAACCCATTTTTTTAATGAAGACAAAACTACTAGTTAAGATGTGGGATGTTTTCCCCTGACCAGTATTGTATAAGTCTCATAGTATAGATTTTTTTAAAGACAGGTCCCCTAAGAGTTGAGAACATTTCTGTTGTATGGTATTGCTTGTTTCCATTTTTGATTGAAAGGCCTTTGTATCTATAATTATAATAGTTATTCTAAATCTCTCATTGCAAACAGTACTGGCAGCCATTCCCTGATGCATAAGTGGTCAAAGATTACGAATAAGCAGTTCTCAGATGAAGTCTTGACTATGGATAGCCATATGAAAGATTGCTATAATTCATGAACAGTAAGAGAAATGCAAATTAAAATAACTCTCAGGCTTCACCTCACACCCAGGATATTAGCAAAGTTGAAAAGAGATGGAAAAAGTGAATGCCATAGGGGCTACAGGAAGATAGGCACACTAATACAATGTTAGTAGGGCTGTGAATTGGTCTATCAATTTTGGAAAGCAATCCAGAAATATGCTCTTTTAAAAAAAGGAGTAGAATGTCCATATTCTTTGAGGGAGAGATCCCACTGCTGGACATATGCCTACAAGGAGGTCAAAGTCAAAAAGAGAAGTCCCATATGCACCAAAACATTTGTAGCATCACTGTTGTGATAGCAGTGAATGGGAAGTAAAGTCAATGCTCATGGATGAACAAATTGAGGTACATGAGTGTAATGGGATGCATGAGAATTGGGAGAATCACTAAAAGACTTTTTTGAACTAATGAATAATGAAGTAAAAAGAACTGAGAAAACAACATATACAAAGACTACAATATAAATGCAAAGAGCAAAGGAACAAGACTGAATATTGTGTAATTATAATGACCAAACTTGTCCCAGAAAGGATATCAGAAAATGTACTTCCCTAACTACTTAGCACAGATGGGGGACCCTGAGTATGGAATATCATATATATTTTCAGTCTTGGTTGATGCTTACTCACTCTGTCTCTGTGTGTCTCTCTGTGTATGTCTCTCTGCCTCTTGCTCTCCGTCTCTGTGTCCTCATCTCTCTCTCTCTCTCTCTCTCTCTCTCTCTCTCTCTCTCTCTCTCTCTCTCTCTCTTTCTCTCTCTCCCCTCCCTTTACAAAAGATGATGTTCTTGATGAGCGAGAGAGATATATTCAGAAATAAGTGATGTAAAAACATATGATATTAATATCCTGAACCAATCATACAACAAACAAAGGGAAAAGAATGCTTGATTTAGTCCGATTATCTATATGACAGATAAAGATCACATTACATGATCTGCTCCAGTCAGCATTTCTCTAGTCCTACCAAAGGAAGAAGAAGAAAATCTTCTTCTCTCTCCATTACCTTCACTTTTTCCAAGATTCCATTTCTGTCATCTGATTTTCATATAGCATATGAGCAAATAAATGCAGCTCAAACTCATCAGTCCACAGGAAATGTTTCCCAGGTGAACTGTGAATGTAGGTAGGGAAAATGACAATTGGCATCCTTAGGAGTTTAGTCACTCACTTCCCCTGGGCAAACTCCTGTATAATAAAGCCCACACTTGTATTTGCTCAACTCTGATTCTGATCTTATTCCAACATTACCATTAACCATACCTCATAGTTAGACATCATGCTAAGGAGGTCAAAATCATGGATTCTGTCCCCATAGAGGCCAGACAATTTATCTGTATTTTATGGTCATATGCTATATGTAAACTCTTTCATGATTTTTTTTTCTATTTTCCCCAAAGGAGTCTAAGCAAGATAATATAGATGGCAGCCCAATTCAAGGTACATGCCCTCTTGCAGCTGTATTAACCATTAATCATATAGTGTCAACTTGGAAGGAGGTCTTTATTGGAATACCCCAGAGATCTGTGTTTGACCATATGCTATTTAACATTTTTATCAATGAGTTGGATAAAGATATAGATGGCATAATTATATAAATTTGCAGATGATACAAAGATAAGAAGGATAGCTAACCCACTAGATGGCAGAATTTGGGTCCCAAAAGATTTTGGGAGGCCATAACTTTGGGCCAAATCTAAAAAGGATAAATTTTAATAAAGATAAATGTAAAGTCTTATACATGGGTTCAAAAAATAACTCCATGTATACAAGGTATGGGAGGTGTTGCTATGTAGTAGTTCAACAGAAAAAAAGACTTAGACTTTTTATGAATTTTAAACTCAATATAAATCAGCAGAGAAATATAGTAGCTAAGAAAATTAATGCAAGATTAGGCTGCATTATGAGAGGCACAAAGGACAGCTAGGTGGCGCCATAGTGGACAGAGTGCCTGGCCTAGAGTCAGGAAGTCTCATCTTCTATTGAGTTCAAATATGACCTCAGACACTTACTAGTTGTGTGACCCTGGGCAAGTCACTTCACCCTGTTTGTCTCAGTTTCTTCATCTATAAAATGAGCTGGAAAGGAAATGGCAAACCACTCCAATGTCTTTGCCAAGAAAATCCCCAATGGGTTCAAAAAGAGTCAGACACAAATGAACAACAATTAACAGATGTAGCTTCTAGGAATTAAGGAAGCTATCTTCCTACTGCATTGTGCCATGGTCAGAATATATGTAGAGTACTGTATTCAGTTGTGGGCACCAGATGGAGAGTATCCAGAGGAACATACACTGGATGGTGAAGAACCTTAAGTTGATAGAAGGGCCTGGGGATTTTCAGTCTGGAGACAAGAAGACTTAGGGGCAAGCTGATAACTGTATTCAAGTAGGCAAAAGACAGACATGTGAAGGTGGCTTGTTTGTCCTGGTTGGCCCAGAGCATAGAAATAAAAGGAATAGGTGGAAGTTGTCATTTACGCTTGAGGTAAGGGCAAACTTTCTAACAGGTAGATCTGTCCTGAAGCAAAATGTCCTGCCTTGGGATGGAATTGGCCATCCTTCACTTGAGCTCCTTAAGGAAGGTTAGGTGGCCACTTTACTGAACAGATTGTAGGAGGAATTTTTTTTTCCAGGTACAGATACTTCTTAAACTATGAGTCATGACCCTATATGGGGTTGCTGAAGGGATCACAAGCAGAAAAGTTTAAGAAGCCCTGGGCTTGATGACCCTTAAATCCCTTCCAATTTTGTGATTCATCTCTCAGTACGAAGGTTAGCACATTACTTCCAAATGTTCAACTTCGTTATTTTCTACTGTTGGGCTATCTTTTCTCTAAGCAATGCCTACATTTGTAAGCCCTTCTGTTGAGTTTAAATGGTATTCTTAGTAACCAGTTAAAAGTTCCACAGTAGAACTTGTTGATTAGTGAAGATGAGAATAAATGAATTTCTCTATTCTGCATGTCTCCCATTGTCCAAGGGAGCAAAAATAGCAATAACTGACATTGATATGACATTCTAAGGTAAACAAAGTACTTGACATCTAATTTGATGTTCACTAGAATTCTGGGAGGTAGGTACTACAGGAGTTCATATCCTCATTTTAAAGATGAGGAAACTGAAGCTCAGAAAGGCTCTATGACTTGTTCATGGTCATGTACTAGAAGAGACAGGCCTCAAACAATGTCTTCCTGTCTCTAATTCAACACTCTTTCCACAGTGCCCCATTGCATCCCCAAAAGTACTAATTAGGATGAGTTTGATGCTCGTCTTCATTGTAGGCAAGTCTGGGACAAAGAAGTGGATGATTATGTCCCAAACCTATTATGTTCTAGTACCTAACTGTCTTTTAATTATTTCCACATCTCCTAGCCAAGCCACAACCCTAAATATTTAATAGTCTCTTACCCTCCCCAGCGCCAACATGCCTTTGCCTCACCCTTATTCAACACTGACATTAATGAACCTTGCCCACATCCTGCCCTGACCCTACAAAGCTGCTCATTTATCCTCTTCTTAATCAACTCAGGCCACTTGGCTGAATACAAAGTTCTTTGTGATCTAAAGAAGACCATCCTATGTAATAAGTGAGGCTGGTCCTGATGGTAAAATTCTTAAGTTTCCCATGGTACATGCAACATGATAGAGACTCATGCTTCTCCCAACACATACACAAATTATTTACCTCCACTTTGGGTTTTCTGCCTACATATGTGGTTTATTACCCTTAACCACACCTCAGTTCACCTTTCTTCAGTGTGTACATGAAATGAAACCCAAGTGACATCATCTCAGTGACTACACTATTTAACCTGCCCAGACTAACCTATAAATTCTGACTCATTCATTCTTAACCACATTCCTTTCCTTATTCACTACCCTATCATTATTTAAGGCCTAACTCTCCTGGCCAGTTTTGAACAGCAATGCTTCTTCTGTTCCCCGTACTCATCAGCAAGCTTTACCAGCCTCTTTCCAGCTGCTTCCAGACCACTTAACTGTCACCCTGTACTCCTAGCCATCCCTAGCTGCCATCTTGGTTGTTGCCTGCCTCCAGTGACCCCACTTGCTCCCTGTAAAGTTTATCTGACCCAAAGATTGGCCTTGGGTCACCCAATATTTGAGCCCTCCGTGGCCTATACTCCATGAAGACCAAGCCTAGCACAGTCCTAATCATGATAACCTCAATACTAGTGAAAGATGAATAATAAGAATTATTCCAGCCAGTCCCAGAAGAGCCTACTAAGGAGGTTTGTTTTGGAATAATGAATATGGAAATTTGGAATCCATAATGAACTGCAAGCAGTCTTCCAAGTCACTCGTGCCGAAAATTCGCACTCGCCTTTCCCATAACTTGTCACTTGTGTTTTTTATTGTTCGATATGTAAACAAGACCAGTAAAAAGCCTTTGTTCCTTTGTGCCTACTTAGATTTGCCCATTAATCCCAACCCCCCCCCCTTTCCCACCAATGCATGCAGGATTACACAAAGCAAAAGTCATTAATTTTTATCTCTGACTATCTGTAGGGTTTTTAATGTGGCCTGGCTTGCTTATGCACCACCAATTACATGTCATAAGTGCTTGTAGATGCTGGAGCGGTATCATAGGCTGATGAATCACTGCCTTCTCTCCTGATTAGTATGCAAGGGGCCGCACTCCTCTTTGAGCAGCTGGCATGCCAATGAGGGTCTGGCTCTGCCAGTCAAGGCATCTGGACATGAACTCAATATGGATTGCTTTAATTAAATGGCTAAGCGCACAAGAAGCTAAGAAACAACTCCATCACTGGGGAAAACTTGAAAATAAAGTCGACATGGGCGAAGGGGAGAGAGGAGTTAGAAAGTATATCTTACGCACCTTTCTTCCTGACTGAAACCTTAGAATTTCCTGGGTGGGAGTATGGCTACTCACCACAACAAGGGTGAGTTACACAATCCACAAAAGTAGTACTGAGAGTGAATGGAGTTCATTTCCCACTTGTACATCTAGAATACATTTAGAAATCAAAATAGTAATAGAAACCTCACTATTGTATCTCTTGAAGAGAATTTTTTTAAACTATGATTTCTTACTATGGAGCCAAATTGGATAAAGATCAGCTCACACAATCATAAATTCAGAACTAGAAGGAACACCAGAGAAGCAAAGTGAATCATCTAAAATCACATGGTTGAGTAATGGAGGCGGGAATTTGAACCCAGGTCCTTTGATTTTAAATATAATGCTCTTTCTACTAGGAGGAGAGAGGAGGTTGCCGATCCTTGGAGATCCCCAAGCAGATACAACCACTTTTCAAGTATAGAGTACATTTGGGAGGGGGAGGGATTTCTTTTATGAATGGGTTAGATTCAATAGCCCTTACAATTGCTTCCAGCTCTCAAATTCAGTGATGCTATAGCATCATTCTGGGTAGAGGAATCTAGAATACATCTATTACTGGAAATCACAGAAAGAAAGCTAGTTTATGAAGCATCAGGAAGGCAGGGTAGCCATAAGACTGATTCTTCATAGAGAAGAAGAAAAGAAAAATGTTGGAATGGGATGCCAGCTTCTACTCAGAGTGAATTTTCCCGAAGATCAGAACTTCGAAATCATATTAGCTTGGGTTTGTGCTTTGTTGCTCTGTTTTGGTAAGTGATTCAATGAAGCATTCTTCAAAGGAGAATAAGTCTTTTGGCAATAACTCCAGTCAACTGCTTTGTTCTTTGTGGTACATGCCTCTAATTTTACTGCACATTGACTCTAATTTCCACCAAGAGTTCTGTATTTGGTTTGGCTGGAATGTTTTAGAGCAGCAAAAATAATGATGATGATAATTAGTGATAATAATATTTATATAGTGCTTTAAGGCTTCCAAAGTACTTTACATATGTTATCTCATTTTTTTTCACATGTTGCACTAAATATGGGCTTGTTCAGTGTGGCTGATCATAGGTATGTGTTAAAGACTATTTCAGTCATTTTCAATTATGTCTGACTCTTCATGACCCCATTTGTGGTTTTCTTGGCCAAGATGCTGGAGTGGTTTGCCATTTCCTTCTCCAGCTCATTTTACAGATGAGGAAACTGAAGCAAACAGAGTTAAATGACTTGCCCAGGGTCACACAGCTAGTAAGAGTCTGAGGCCAGATTTGAACTCAGGAAGATAAGTCTTCCTGACTCCAGGCCCAGTGGCACCTAGACTATAAAGACTACATAGACAGGAAATCTTATTAAAGATAAGATCACACACACACACACACGCACATGTACATGTGCACACACACTTCATGGGCTATTTAAAATAGACTACTCTGCAGCAACCAGCTCTTCCATTCCTGTTGCTTCCCAGTGCCAAGGCTAATAATATGCACTACAGATGGACCCTTAGCATTATTTTCTTTTTTAAATAATTTATTAAGATACCATTGTTAAAAAGACCCTGAGGCACTCTATCTTTAAAAAAAAAGTCAGCTGTTAAAACTGTAAAAGAGACTCTGGCTAGTGGTCCCATTGTCCCAGCATGCTCCCTTAGCCAGTGTTAGAGAATGGATCACAATTGGGAAAGTCATATGATTCTGAATGCTCTCACTATCCCCTCACACACAGACAGAGAGTCCCCCAATCTTACACACATACCTTCCATCCTCTAACCCTGCTCCCTGTCACACACACACACACACACACACACACACACACACACACACAACTAGATGTTCTCCAGGGCTTTAAAAATAATCATGGTGGAACTTTGACTTGGCATATCCACCAAAAGGGAAAGCGTCCTTTGCTAGCAACAATACCAGAATCTCAAGACCTAATTCTTGGTGTCTTATGATTCTTGACAGCAAGAATCACAGCAAACAAAATGTCCACAGTGAATTAAACTCTGTTAAATCATGCAAAGAGAGAGCATATGAAATTGCTCCAGCAATCGATTAGAAGCATTTTATTCAGGAAGAGTTCACATTTGACACATCAGCCTGCCAAGTTTGAGTTGGGCATCAAGGTGACTCCACTCTGAACAATGAAGAAGTATACTTCCTCTGTCTTTTGTTTTGTTTTTGTTTTGTATTTCTCATAGAAGGAAGAGTATAGCCTAGTAACCTTCTTGGAACATCTTGGGTGACCCACCATTATCTGGTATGGCCCTCTTTTGTAACCCATGCAAATGCATGGGCAGCTAGGTGGCACAATTAAAAGGGTACTGGCCTAGAGTCAGGAAGACCTCAGTTCAAATCCAGCCTCAGACACTTACTAGCTGTGTGACCTTGGGCAAGTCACTTAACCCTGTTTGCTTCAGTTTCCTTATCTATAAAATGAGCTGGAGAAGGAAATGGCAAACTACTCTAGTGTTTATGCCAAGAAAACCCCCAAATGGGTCATGAAGAGTCAGTTGCCACTGAAACCACTGAACACATCCTAACCTGTCCTTTCTAAGGCAGTAGTGTTATACTTAAAAAGAAATAGAACCCATCAGGCTGCATACTGACTTAGAAAACCACAAATTAGCATTATCTATGTTGTATTTTTCTTTTAATTTATTTTGTTAAACATTTCTCAATTACATTTTAAATTGGTTCAATCCCTGAGTTTGACACCTGTACTTTAAGGCCCTCTTCCTCTTCCCCGCCCCCTCTTCTTCCTCCTCCAAGACAAAATGCTTTAGTGGACAAAAAGCTAGCTTCAGAGCTAGGATGATGTAGGTTTAAATCCTGTCTCTGACACATAATAGATAGATGATCCTGGGCAAATCACTTAGCTTCTCAGTGATCTACTAACCTCTGAGACTATCAGTAGTAAAGATGGGCTACCATGCACTGGGAGAGGAAGGTTTCTCATCCAACCTTCCAAACTATCCCAGTGAAGTCCAAAGTTTAAAGGTTCTTTCTCTCTCTTCTCTTTTTCCTCTTTCTCTATGAGGAGGCTAATCATTGTAACCCACAATGATCTCTCTATCTTCTCCATAAACTTGCCATTCCTCCTGTGACAGTCCAAAAGACTTGGTTACTTCAAGCTTTTCTAACATCCCTTTTGACAAATCATCTCTAGTTTCTGATTCGATATACTCTCCACTCATGGGTGCCTACCCTACCATTTCCTGGAATTGCTTCTTTCTCAATCTTGTATTCTATATCTGGTCCAGATAAGACCTGTTTCAGTTGGTGCTAGAAGATGGTGCTTCATCTAACAGCAAGGCTACCCCAGGAGTACTAAAAGCCCTGTTTGACTTGTATGTAATCTGCCTGCCTCCCAAACTGAAGGTCTGCAAAGCTGTTGTGCTGACTTCATTGTTCTATGCCTGCGAAACCTGGAGAGTCTACCAGGACCATGCCAGGAAATAGAATGGCTTCCAATTGAATTTTCTTAGGAAGATTCTGAAGATCACCTGGAAAGATAAGGTATCAGACACTGAGGTCCTCCAAGAGCTTCAAACTCTATCTGCAAAGAGCCCAACTCCAATTGGCAGAACAAAGGATAACAACCACCCACCCATCCAAACAACCAACCAACCAACCAACCAATATGCCAGCAAGTACATGCTTAGTCCTTATAAGATTCTATGGGGCAACTAGGTGGCGCAAGTGAGTGGAGCCCCGGCCCTAGAGTCAGAAGGACCTAAGTTCAAATCTGGCCTCAGAAACTTGACACACTCACTAGCTGTGCAATCTTGGGCAAGTCACTTAACCCCAATGGCCCTGCCTTCCCTCTGCAAAAAAAGAGATTCTATAATCATTGTTCCATCACTGAAAATTTCTATAATACTTTGTTTAGAAATAGGATCATGATAGGAAAGGCTGGTTGGTTCAGGTTTATAATTTTACTGACTAATGCAATTGAAAACTGCAGAAATCAATTCTGCTGTCCCACCTGTCCCACCTGTCATCTCTCCTCTTGGCTAGTGGGCTTCCTAGATATAGCAGGACCAGAGGAGAATCCCCAATGACCAAGGATTTCAGACTAAGAGCTATTACATTGCCTAGAGCTACGGGCTGTGAGATGGCTGGAGGCTATATGCCCCAGAGAACTGTTAATATTACCCTAGAGTTAGTAACACCGAGTCCAGCAGCTGCCCACCTGAGATGTCCTCTCTTTTCTTGAATGGCTGCTATCTCCATCTAAACCTGATTCTAAGTCAATAAATAATCAGTCAATAAAGATTTATTAAGCACCTATTATGTTCCAGATAGCAGCTGGGTAGTTCGAAGGATAGAATTCTAGGCCTGGAGTCAAGAAGACCCAGTTCAAATCCAGCCTCAGACACTTACTAGCTGTTTGACCCTGGGCAAGACACTCAACCCTGTTTGCCTCAGTTTCCTCTTCTGTAAAATGAGGCAAACCACTCCAGTATCTTTGTCGAGAAAACCCCAACTGGGATCATGAACAGTCTGAAATGACTGAAAAACAACAGGTGCCAGACACTATAATAAGCAGTGTGGATACAAAAACAGACCAAAGGTGCTCGCTGCCCTCAGGCAGAAGCTTACTGTCTAAGGAGCTTGAGAGGACATCTAGTCCAACATCTCTGACAAACGGTCAGCTGGCTTTCACTTGGAGACCATTAATGTGAAGGAACCCAACTCCTCCTCAGTCAGCCTAGGCCTCTGTATTTTAGAAGGTCTGGTTGATTTGTTTAACATCTATCCTATATTTGTTTCTTCTCAGGATTTAGCCACTGTTTTTGCTACTGTTCTCTGGGGCCAAACTGAGCATCTCTCTTCTCAAAGGCAACTAAGTGGCTGGATAGAGCGCTGCACCTAAAGTTGGGAGGACCTTAATTCAAATCCATCATCAGACGTTTACCAGCTGTGTGACCCTGGGCAAGTCATTTAACCTCTCTGTGCCTCAGTTTCTTCATCACTAAAATGAAAGCATTAACAATGCATGGCTTCCAGGGTTGTGGTGAGGATTTAATGAACCATTTATAAAGCACTTTGTGAGCCTAAAAGTGCTGTATAAATGCTAGTTATAGAACTCCATCTTACATATGATCCTTTAAGTACTTGAACACAGCAATCAAATCCTCACTCTCTTCTCCAAACTAAGTACCCCTAGGTGCCTTAGGAGTGAATATAGTCCTCAAGATGTTGTCTGACCAGAGCATAGTATAATACAATGATCATCTTTCTAATCTTGGGCACTATTCTTCTCTAAATTCAGCCTAAATTAATATTATTTTACTTTTCTATCATATCATACCACCTAGCATATTGAATTTATAGTCTCCTAAGTCCCCGGATCTTTTAAAGACAAATTATCTAGCCACATCTCCCCTAACCAATCCTTGTAACATTGTTTTTTTGGATCCAGGTGTGTAACTTTACATTTATCCCCATTAAATTTCATCTTCTTAGATTTATTCTAATATTCTAACCTGTCAAGATCTTTTGGGATTCTAATTTTGTCATCCAGTGTGTTAGCTATCTCTGCCAGTTTTGGGTCATGTGTACATTTGATGACCAGGACATCTATGCCTTTATCGAAGTTATTGATGAAAGAACTGACCAATACAAGATCAAGCACAAATGCCTAGGGCACTGCACTGGAGACTTCTTTCTCAGTTGACATCCAACCACTCATGACTACACTGCAGGTCCAGTCATTCAAGTCCAAATCCAGCTAACAATTTTCCAGCCCGCATCTCTCCACATCTTCCACAATCATAGCATGAATGATCTTATCAAAAGCTTCATTAAAACCTGGGTAAACTACATCTGCAGCATTACTCTAATCAATTCATTTAGTAACCCCATCAAAAAGAAAATAAAGGTAATCTGGCATGATCTTTTCTTGATGAAGTTATACAGTGTCTCTCTTGACAATCACCACTTCCTTCTCTGGATATTCACTAGCCATACAGAACAGAGATAGGCAAACTAAGGCCCAAAGCTAAATGACTTGCCACCTATTTTTGTAGCTATTATTAACCAAGAACAAAACTTGCTTTTGTAGGCACTCACATTCCAGTGGGAGAAACAATATATAAGCAACTATATACAGAAAAGATATGTAACCAACAGAAAGATGGCATTGCATTATGGGGTTTCAGGAAAGGCTTCTTGTAGAAGTTGGGATTTTAGCTGAAACTTGAAGGAAGTCAAAAGGCAGAGATGAGAAAGGAGAGGGATTCAAGCATGGGAGATGGCCAATGAAAATCCACAGAGTTGAGAGATAGAGTATTGTATGTAAGGACCAGCCAAGAGCCAGTGTCACTGGGTTGTAGAGTACATGAAAGAGAATAAATGATAGGAGTAGCCAGGTTGTGAAGGGTTATAAAGACAACAAGGAAGCCAGTGGAGTTTGTTGAATAGGGGAGTAAGTTGGTCAGACTTACACCTTAGGGAGGTCAATTTGACAGCTGAAGGAGGGTAGAGTGGAGTGGGGAATGACTTGTGGCAGGCAGACCAACCAGTGCTTTCTCATAATATTCCAATTATGAGATGGAAAGAGCCTACAAGTGGGTGGTGATGGTGTCAGAGAAGGGAACAGAGCATATACAAGAGATGTTATAAAGGTAGAAACAGGATTTAACATCTGACTGGAGGAGTCCATGATGATACCTAAACTGTGAGCCTAGGTGACTTGGGGGGATAGTGGTACCCTCAATAGTCATAAGGAAGTATGGAAAGTCAGGGGCTTAGAGGGAAAGAGAATGAATTGAGTTTTGAACATGTCGATTTTAAGATGCCTGTCAAGATGTCCAATAGGCAGTCAGAAACAGGAAGTCAGAGGAGGGTTTAGAACTGGACAGATAGTTCTAGAGAACCATCTGCAGCAAGCTCAAATGAAATGACATATGTAAAGTGTTTTGCAAATATTAAAACACTAAATAGTTGTCAGCCATTATTACTTTGTGGGTTCCTATCCCCTCCCCCAAGTAATTTATGAAATCCTACAAGAAAATGGATTCTGTCTGGATAAATTCTAAAGAGAGAACGGCAATTAGCTATTCACTCCAGTCAATGAAGGTTCATTACTATATATATGTGTGGGTGTGTATCTATGTATGCATGTATATGTAAGTATATGTATTGTTTGTATACATATATTTTGTATGCATGTGTGTATGTGTATGTATGTATTAGGTATGTATATATAGGTATGTGTTTATATGTACTGTTCACATGTATGTACACTCATGTATATGCACACATATGTGTATTTGTGCGCATGTATAACTAATTATAATATTACTAATTATAATAATAACTACTACATGTGATTATTCTAATTCCTCAGACTATAACGCAGGAGTTCTTAGCTTTTAGGAGGATATGGACTCATGGACTATTTCTGAGAATAATGTTTTTAAATGCATAAAATAAAATATATAGAATTACAAAGGAAACTAATTAGACATTTTTTAAAAGTTCATGCCCTCCAAATTAAGGACTCTGTAAAGTTATAGCCCATAAAGGAACAGTACTGTCTCCTTACACTGCTATTTGGTGGAATAGGAATAGCATAGAGTAGCAGTGTCCAATGCCACGTTGGTGACGTGCAACACTCCTGTGAGCAGCCCATGCCAGATTAAAATGTAATTGGAAAATATTTAACAAAATAAATGAAAATACAATAAAACATAGGTAACATTACATTTTAAAAGTGCATCAGTCTGCAGCCCACAGGGATCCCTACATAAGGTGTAGTGAAGCCTGTTTCTATTTGAATTTAACTCAACTTGCGAAGAATGTTTGTGATAAGACATGGAGCAAATGTTGAGTATATGTAGAGTATAGGAACAGAATACTCAGGATGAGACTAGGTAGAGAATAGAAGCCGTGAATGAGTAAATAACTGGAGTGATCAGAGACCATTTGGGGCTGAGTCAGGGCCAGTGGCTAGTGGGTGTGTCTGGGTGTGGGTCCCCGGCAATTTGTAATTGTATTCAGCTGTGAATGCCTGCAGGATATGGAGTCCCCCATACAGGTCCTTCCAGGGCTGAGGAAACTTAGGGAAAGTGGAGTCTTGGGATCCCATGGAGACTCTTACATAGCCTATGAGCCTAGCTAGCGAGATTGAGTGCGTGCTGGTCCCAATGCGCTCTCTGCAGAGCAACCTTAGTAGTCTGCAGATGGTGGTGACAGAGCCCCAAGAAAAGTCATCTGAAGGAGCTTGGGATTGTGGATTGAGCGCTGGTCTTAGAGTCAAGAAGATCTGCATTCAAATCCTTCTTCATCCCTTGGGAGCTGTGTGGTGTGACTTCGGGACAAGTCACTTCACTTTTCTAAGCCTCAGTTTTCTCATTTTCAAAATTAGAATAAATAATATCGTTTTGAGGATTGTTTTGAGGATCAATGGCATAGTTTATATAGTCCTTTGTTAGCTGGGTGGTACAGTGGATAGAGTGCCAGGTCTGGAGTCAGGAAGACATGAGTTCAAATTGGGTAAGTCACTTAACCCTGTTTGCCTCAGTTTCCTCATCTGTAAAATGAGCCAGAGAAAGGAATGGCAAACCACTTCAGCATCTTTGCCAAGAAAACCCCAAGTGAAGCCACAAAGAGCTGGACGCACCTGAAATGACTGAACAAACCTTAAAGCACTATATAAATGTTTTATTATCATTATCATTATATGACATTCTGAGCATCCAATAGTCTTTGTACAGGAAAGGAGAGCACCTGCGGTTGGAGGGGAAGGGTGGGGCATAGCAAAGTGATTCAAGCTCCAGACTGTAAAAGTAAACAAATTCATAACAAATCTTACACTTCTTTTGAATCTTCTACTGTTATTTAGTTGTTATTCAGTCATGTGTGACTCTTCATGTCCCCATTTGGGGTTTTCTTGGCAAAGATACTGGAGTGGTTTGCCATTTCCTCCTCCAGCTCATGTTACAGTTGAGGAAACTGAGACAAATAGGGTTAAGTGACTTGCCCAAGGTCTTTCAGCCGGTGAGTGTCTGAGGCTGGATTTGAACTCAGGAAGATGATTCTTCCTGACTCCAGGACCAGCACTCTATCCGCTGCGCCTCCTAGCTGCCCACGTATTTAGTAGGGTCTCAATAAATAATTGCCGAATGAATGACGAGAAAGATATTTAAGCATTCCTAGAGACAGACCTTATTGTAGCTTATGTTCCTGTAGTGACTTTTCCTTCCAGAAATACACCCAGGTCAAGGGCAGTTGGGGCAGATTGTGAGCTGGTGGACATTCTGCCTGTCTACCGAGCTCATGTAAAATCATTCTGCTCTTGGTCCTCAGCAGCAGCATCAGGACCCATCATCCTTGGTTACCTATGCAGATTTCAGTGCCCCAGTATATTTCTATCACCACTCTCCTTGATATGACCATATATCAAGTCATGCTGTATGACCTTATTATTCTGTTATGGCACATTTAAATGGGAAAGTTTCTTTAAACTGAGCTGTCTTGCTATTAAACGTGTGAAGAGTCTATCACCGCCAGCAAATGCAGTTGTGATATCTCGGCATCCGCATGCCTTCCCTTTTCTGTGGTTTTCTGACTGATTTCATCTGCTTCCCCTCACCCACTCCCAACTCCTGTGTTCTCTTCATTATGCATCCCAGACTGGCAGGATGGGCAGGTCATCTGGCCCACCCTTCTCCCTTCAGAGGGCTGCGTGTATATATAGTTAATGCTGCCTGCTTACTGAGCAAAGTCAAATCTCCCCTCCACGGGTAGGTGCCGAGTGAAGGGAAGTAAATGAACTGAGAAGGATGGAGCTTTGATGCCTTTTGGTTGGGAAATCATGAGTTTTATTCTCAGCCTCTACCTCCAGGATTTTTATGTGCTTAACGATTTCATACACTTTGTAGTTATTTTGGTCCTCAGGAGGAAACACGAATGTAGCTGTCATGAGATGTTGATAGACACCAGATTTTTCTTTTTTTCCCCCCTGCATACAGTTTACCATACTGATGAGGTGATTATTGCCCACTGTGTTGCAGGAAGAGGGACAAAGCTGGTATTTTGTTACTAGTCAGGATGCCAAAAATGTTCCTCTTCTAGTTCTGACATCTAGCAGAACGAGAAAATTGGTGTGGTATGGCCTTCCTCCCTAGATAGAGAGGTTAAAGGAAGGAAACCAGGGTCAGTGGTCTCCAGTAACCAGAGAAAAACTAGAGATCAGAATTCTCCGGAAAAGGCCCATTCTCTTGTAGCATCAATTGGGACTCTGATGTAATCCCAGGCCCTGCTCTCTAGGAGCTGAAGATCTAAATGCTATTTCTTCCTAAGGTCGCCTAAGATAGAAACAACTCTAACCCAAACAAGTCATATTAGAAAGTCATCCTGGATCAATTACTTATGTATGTAAGAGGAGATGACCCACAGCATGGAATGCTCATAGCAATTATTTGGGAGGCAAGGGAGTGGAGGAGAGAAAAGAAGGGGATGGGGGAAGGGAGGGGGAGAGAGAAAGAAAGAAAGAGAGAGAGAGAGAGAGAGAGAGAGAGAGAGAAGAGAAGAGAGACAGAGAGGAAGAAAGACAGAGACAGAGACAGAGAGATTTGTAATAGAAAAATTAAAAGAGCAAAGCAAAGGACAGTGTTAGGGCAGAAATAATTAACTGTCTATGAGATAATTGTACTAGTCATCAAACATGAAATGAAGTCCACTGCCTTACTCCATGCCAAGATACAACAGATACCTTTTGGAGACATAGGCCTTCACTCTACTTCGTGCTAATGAGGTTTGCAAATAAAATACAAGCATCCAATGAAAAGCATGAAAAGTGGCAAGTTGTGTGAAGGGAAAAGGGATTCCAGGGCCTCGGGCATCACTCTAGTAGTTTATGATATTACCTGAAGCCCTCGGTGGAATTATATAGCCCTCTAATTCCTGGTTGTCTCATATACATGCCATGCTAGAACTTGCTAAACAGCACAGAGAAATCAAGCCCTGGAATGTAGGAAGTGTTGTTGGGATAACATCGGCAGAATTATCACCGCCCTCTCCACGTCAGCGGGGAAAAAAATTGTCACCATGTTAAAGGAAACATAAAACTAGCATCTCTGAGGGAAATGCTCCCCCTCCCCCTCCCCCACCTCTGATGTGATTTGATTTGGATCCGTGGCTGTCATGGATTTTCATATTCAATATATAAATGCTATGAAATTCACCATCCTTATCCTCATTAGACTGTTGTATTTAAGTGGTGGACAAAGCAGCTCCACCATTCTTTGGAAGGGCAGCTCACAGGTCATGTTGGGTTTACCACTGCCTTTTTATATAGCCAAAAAATGGTGGGTTCATTTCAGAACATACAGTTTCCTTTTGTAAAGAACTTGGGTCTTTAGGCTGACATACTGATCTGAAGGATGAATCCCATATCCAAAAAAAAACAAAAAAAAAATAAAAAACAAACAAAAAAAAATCTTCTTTGTCCATCATCTATCTGTATCTTCATCCCTCACTTTAGATACAGAGCTGAGGATCTTTCTTTTCACAGTTATTGTACCCCTGTGGTTTTCCCCTCTTCAAGGCCTCCAACCTTTTCCTCCTCCTTCTTTTCTCCCTCATTTTTACTGGATGGTAGGCTCTGTCCAGCTCTCCCTGGAGATAAAGACTTGCTTTAGCATACAGCGTGCTATCCTTAATGCAACCTAGTTCACTCTCATCATTTTAATAGTGGACCTAAGGTATGTTGCCATGTGAACAAGCCATCATGTCACCATAGCAACCAGCCAGATTGCAGCACACCAGTCTGAGGAGTGGACTTTTTTTTTCCCTGTTCCTCGCCTGGGCTTTTTCTTTTGTTAAATTTGCTGAAGTGCTCACAATAGGAAGATTCAGTCTGCTTTTTTCAAGCAGGGTTTCATTTAAACCTGTAAATTGTTGTATAAACAGAAGGGACAGCATGGCACTAGACTTACTTTCAAAGCAGACTTGATGAGGACTTTGAACCTGGACCCCAACCCCCTCTCCACCATGCCTTACAGTTTGATCCAAATGGAGACGATCACACGTATTGGTGGCAATTGGACTGAGCCAACCCCCCGCCCCTGAGTTTCTTCTTCGTTTCCCCCAGCAGGGATCCGTGACTCTCACACATGGACTTGGTGACCACAGCTAGCCCTCTGCTCTTCTTGTAAGCCCTTTGCTGTTTCAGAGCTCACTAGGACCCGAATTAGACCCAATTAAAGATGTGGATTCTCCTTCTCCATTTCGAATTGCCATGTAATCTGTGCTGATTCCAATTCCAACCACTTGGGGAGAGCCGGGATGTTGAAAGGACAAATGATAAAGGAATATATGTCATGTCAACCTGCCCATATGCATCAGTGTTGCCTGGCCTTTGATTCTCCTAACCTTCTTGTCTTTGTTCAGGGAAGCATTAAGAATCATTCTTCCAGGTCCTCACATCTTTTCCCATTTCGTTTGTTGCTCCCTCGCACATAGCACATCTATTACCTGCTCTGATCCACATGCCCTCCCCTTCCTCGTTCCCTCCCCTCCCCGACTGTGGCATTCACTGCCGAGCTCATACTGACTGCTATACAGAGCAGTCAGAGTTCTGTGTGGGCATACACAGAGCCTGGGTTTCCAGGCAAGTGCAGAGTGGGCCAAATCGCCTTCTGTGGGCAAGAAGGATCGTTTGTGCCTTGTGCATAAAATCACAGCAAACAAGCCTCGAATAACGCAGGACACTTTCATAATTGATTTATGCAGGGGCTCCGAAAGTTCTATTACCTTTTGTTTAGCTCAGGGGGCCTGACTCTATGCAATCCATTGCTGAAACTAATTACAAGATATAATTAAACTGTGACACGAAGATATTATACCGTTAGTTTACTAATGACACCGCGAAGCTGTACCACCAGCACAGGACAGTGATTACGCTTCATTTATTATTTATCCTTTTGCTAAATGAGACGCTGACATTTTCAAAAATTACTTTGAGGTTTCTTAATTGTCGGCAGTAGGATGGACTAGAAGGAGATCTCCTTCCTCTCAGTTACTTATCTAAACCTCAGAAGTATTATTAGCATATATATATATATATATATATATATATATATATACATACACACAAATACATATATATACACAGATATACAAACATACACAGATATACATACACACATATGTATATATGTGTATATATACATATACATATATTTTATATATGTATATATGTATATGTGTGTGTGTGTGTGTGTGTGTGTGTGTGTACATAAAGCCTAGTTGCTTTTTGGCAATTGGCTTTTTCTAAAATAGGAAGCCGCAGTAGACGGTACTCCTAACCCTATCTTTAGATCCAGGTGAAAAAAGTATTTGTCATTGAGGCAAAGGTTTCCTCTCTTTTGTGACAGTGGAAGACCTCAAGTTGCTTTGGGTATCTGCTAAGGCAAAAGGGGGAGGGAGATCATGCAGTGAATGGCTTGGAGGAAGTTGACCTCAATGGCTCCAACCTGTTCCAGAAGCTTACTCTAACTGAATGAAGATGGGAAGGTCTGTGATTTTACAAATCCTTTCTTCTATACCCTAGTGACTGCTCAAATGCAATGTTTTATCAGCCTTACTCAAATGGCAGAATTACTATCAGGAAAAAAAAATGGCTTACAGCCATTATGGTAGGTAGTTGGAAACCACTTTTGTTCTCCATTTCACCACTTTTATAGGTAGATGAGAACTGGACTCAGATGTTGAAAAAGGACTTTCTTACTTGGGAGGTGTTAGATTCTCCAATTAGATGGTTTTCTATATCTCCAAAAGGATAAAGATTCTTTCTTTTTCCTTAATTGACTTTTATCCTAGTGACCAGATTGGCAGCAAAGTGCCCTAGAGAAGATTGGGAATTTGAATTCCCTCTGTTGGCTTTCAGGGCTAGGATTTTTGGAAAATATTTATTTACCATTCTTATACCTCCATGTATTAACCTTGCTTTATTACACTATCATTTATCATATTCTTCAAACAACAAAAGATTAATTTACTGGTCCACAAGTTGATGAGTTTTTGATACAGCACATGTGTATGTGTATGTGTGTCTCCTTATGGCTCATCTGGGTCAGACATCCTACAAGGTACAGTTGGCCCCGTATGGCCACTAACCTCTCAGTAACCCCAGTGGTAATGCAATCTGCTTGTTTTCATCAGAGGCACCGCTGGACGGCTTGAGACAAGGTTTAATTTCTTCTGAGTGTAATGGCATCCGGCATCTATAATTATGCTATTTTCTCTCCTGTGCTGATTAAATACGATTTACCCAGAGAGCTAAATGATGAATATTTGAGTGGAGTGTGTTGAGCCAATAGCTGGTAAAATCGCCACAATAAATAAACTTGGGGGGAGGGGGGAAAAGAGGACCAGGGGAAGGCTATGACTCTGTTAGGTAACATTAGCAGGTGCAAGAAGAAATCAAGCAAGATTAATACCAAAGGTAAAACAATACCAACGGCCTCTATTTAAAAAGAAAGAAACACAGAGACCTGAAAACCCCATCTACAATCCTTCCCAAGCCTCACGAGTGGTTAATACAATCAGTCGCATCTTCAGGTAGCAGTATGCTGGTGTCTTCGGTCCCCTTAGGAATAATCTTCATTTATAGTGAGTCGCTGAGAAATGAAACTCAATATTGCCGCTTTCTGTCACCCCGGACCTCTCTGTACAAAGAAAGTGCCACGTTTGTCTTATTTTTTTCTTTCTTTATTAAGCAGAGGACTGCCTAATCAGAAGGTCCTTGTGTGTCAAAGACTTCCATGGACTTCATAGATGACCTTTTCCCTTTCCCTCTTCTCTCCTTCTTCCAATTTGGTTCCAAGTCTTGGCAATTCAGCCTCTGCAGCATCTCACATGCTTTCCTTTCTCTCCTGTACCCACACAGCTGCCTCTCTAGTTGGGGTCCTCTGCCTCTTTGCCTTTCAGAATCCTTATCTGTCTTCCAGGGCTCTGCTGAGGGGCTGCCTCCTCCAGGCTTGGGTGATCAGTCTTGATTGATTTACCTTCCTCCCAATCAGTCGTTAGTACTTTCCCCAGCCTCGAAATCATTTGTTTCTCTCAGTAAAATGAAAGCTCGTCAAGGGCAGTCTCTGTTTCTTTTTTGGCTTGGTATTCCCAGAGCTCTAATATATAATACACAGTTCATGAATGTTTTTTGAATTGAATTGTTTGTTTGTTGAAAGATCTTTGCTTGCGGTAACTATGAGTCAAACAAATTTGGAAATCTTCACAAAAGCCTCTATAGGTCTTTTGCCTTCCTAAGCCCAAAGAAACAGGCCTCTTTTTGCTAATCTTCCGTATATATCTATATCTATCTATCTATCTATCTCTATATATGTGTGTACGTATACATACACTAAATACATAAATATATACATAATATATAATATATACATAATAAAATTTCAGTACTGAAAACCAGTTTACACATTGGGTCTTACCTATTTGTTCTCTCTAGTAAATTTATCCCTTATTAGTCTGCATATGAACAATCTCTGCCCTCAGGGAGTTTGTAATCTAGTAGGAGAAATAAAGCAGGAAAGATAAAGAAAGGAACTATAACATAAAATAGAGCCAGTTGAATATAAGAAAAGTAAAAAAAGCAAAGTGTTAAAGGAGGTCAAAGGTGGGGGAGGGGAGAAGGGGAAGGAGAAAGAGAAAGAAGGGAGAAGAAAGAGAGAAAAGAGAGAAAGGAGAGGGGGGGATGGAAGAAAGATGGAGAGACAGGAAGGAGGGGGAGAGAGAGAGATAGAGAAGGGGGAGGCAGGAGGAAGGAGGGAAGGGGGAGAGAGAGAGAGAGAGAGAGAGAGAGAGAATGAGACAGAGACAGAGAATGAGACGGAGACAGAGAAAGACCAAGAGAGATCAGTTCTAGCTAATGGGATCAGTGTAGGCTTCATGGAAACAAAAGGACTAAGGTTCAGTCCTTTTTATCCCCTTGAGTTGAGTTGCCTGCTTAAATCCCGATAGACATTCTCAATATTTCTAGTTATTTGCGTCAGACAGAAACTTCTGGGCTTCTTCTCTCTTTGACCTCAACCTTACTTTCAAGAAAAGAAGTAAACATTCAGTGGCTTTTTACAGAGGGTCAGTCATTCTCATGTTTCTATGGTCCTGGCTAAAGAATACTAAGACTGGCAGAGCCAGTGGGTGAGACTGCGTTGTTCCTTGTGTATTCTTGCGTGAACACCTCAGAATTGGAGAGAAGAGGGGCAGTCCTTTTCAGGCTTCACTATACTTTATTGGTAACACCTTCTCCCTACAACTCCTAGGGGGCTGCAAATGGATTTAAAAGCTTCTCTTAGATGTAACTGTAAAATCAGATGTGAGTGGGCAGTAACGTCCACACACGGAACCATCCTCTGAGAGGAGGTTCTTGTGTATAAAGAAAACATCATTTCCTTAGGCTCCTCCAGTCTATTAGTCCTTTTGCTTTCTCTTTTTGCTGATCTCCCATATCTATCTCTCTATCTATGTATGTGTATATATGTATATATATATATGTGCGTGTATGTATACACACGCTAAATACATAAATATATATATGTAATACGTAATATATACATAATATGATATATACATACACATATATCTTTTAGGATCTGTTTTAATCTCTCCCCACTCTCTTTCATTACTTGTTCCCCTGTTTTACACTGCTTCCATATGGCTTGTATTTTTATATTTGTAATTACTACGGAAGAAGAATATTTTCTTCGACAAGGTTTGAGGAATGAAAGGACAAGGACCAAAGGGAATTTTAGCCTGGGTGAATCCAAAAAGCATCTCCTAACACTGAGAGGTAGAGTCAGTGACAAGAGGGATGCCTCATCATAAGATATGTCAGACATGGGAAGACTTATATGAACTGATGCAAAGTAAAGGGAAGAGAGGAACGATATTCACTATGACAACAACAACGTAAATGAAAAGAGTAACCACTTGTTGTTGTATTTGTCCTCCATTCTCAAAAAGGACCATGACATCAGGGAAATGATGACATGACTTGCAGTTGACTTTGATTTGATTGAGGGAGGGCTGTGCAAGGTCACCAGCCTCACTTTCTCCTCCAGAGCCATCTGGGTCCAACAGACTGATATTCACCAGGAAGACTGGAGATGGGCCAGGATGCAATGGGATACCTTGGCCCTTTCAGGCTAAGGTCTTTTCAGATTCTTACTTTGAGAATGAATAGACCTCTTTAAGAAGTTAATCAAGGGATAGCCCCTTTAATCAAAACTCAAAAAAAAAATCAAACTGAGAGGGGAAGACCCTCTGGGTTCCTAGCCAAGTGAAACTGGAGGTTGGAAGCCATAAAAAAAACTTGGCCCCAAAGAAGAGATAAGAGAAGACGTCCTCTCCACCCCTTCCCTTTGCAGAATTTGGTGTCGATGGAGTATTAGGCTTGGAGTCAGGAAGACCTGAGTTCAAATTTATCCTCAGTAACTTCCTAGCTATGTGACCCTGGGCAAGTCACTCAACCTCTATTGCCCCAATCTCCTTGTCTGTAAAATGGGAATAATCATAGCACCTTCCTCACAGTTGTTATGAGAATCAAAGGAGATAATTGAAAGTGCCTAGCACACAGTAAGTGCTATTTAAATGTTAGTTACTGGTAATATTTTTATTTGGAGTCCATGATTATGCGACACTGCATACCATGACAGATTTTCTCAAAGTGTTGATCAGTTACTGATTTTTTTCTCTTCTTCCATTAAAAAAAAAACCATTCTTTGTTTATAAGCAATAACTCTCTAAAAGAGCAGAGAAGAGATGCAAGGGGAAATCTAGATGATAAAAACAATAGGTATCAACAAAAATCTATAAAGAAAATGAGGGCAGACTAAACTATTGAGAATAGACCAGAACAAGTTATTCTACATCTTCAAAGGGTAGAAGACGTACAGGGAAGAAAAAGCATTTAGGATTCCTCCCCTTTTGACACCGAAGGACTTGAAACACTAACCTTCCTTGATATGTGCTTGTGGGGAAGAAATAAAATTCAAACCAAGATTTCTTCAGTCCTGCTAAAAACTGAAAGGTGCTCAATAAATCATATTTAAATTGAATAGAACCATAGCAAGGAGAGGTAAAAATATCGGATACTCTTCCCTGCTGATCTTGCAGGGGGAAAAAAGTCCCTGGAGGTAGCTAGAGTGATCATAGAATGAGTCCAGTTCACCATCTTCTTTCTTAAAACAGCCACCCTACCCTTGCTATCTCTGTTCATTTTTTTTTCGCCTTCTTTTGTATCCTCAGTGCTTGGCCTAGTGACAATAAATGCTAACTGACTAACTCACAAGGTGACTCCATCTGTTTTTTTCTGGTCTTCTTGTTAAAAAGATCTTTCTTACATGGAGCCATTATTGGAACCCTGCTGTAACTTCTACCCATCAGCCCTGGTTTTATCTTCTGAAGACAAACAGATAAACTTCCACCAGAGAGTCCTCTAAATATCTGAAGACAGTGATCATGCCCCACAGCTGCCGTTGCTTTTACCATGTAAGTTTTCTCATCAGACTAAGCTGCTCCACTTCCTTCTGTCATTATTCATATGACAAATTTCTAGACCCTTCATCATCCCAGATCCCTTCTCTAGATACCTTCCAGTTCATCAATGTCTCTCTTAAAATGTAACATCCAGAAATTAACCCAATACTCTTGAGTGAATGATGGAGAGTACAGCAGGACTCTTTTTGTCCTTGATCTGAACACTGTCTTTCGATTGAAGCAAGTTAAGGTTATATCATATTATTTTTTTAGTCACAACAATACCAGCTGACTCATATTAAGCTTGTGGTCCTCTAAAAATTCCAGATCTTATTTCATATAGATTACTCTTAAGACACATCTCCTCCCTCTTTTTCATGTGCTATTGAATTTTTTAACCTATTTTGAAGTTGTTAAGGGTAATAACAGGTCATGGATAAGAGATCCAGCTCATTTTACAGATGAGGAACTAAGGCAAACAGGGTTGGGTGACTTGCCCAGTAAGTGTCTGAGGCCAGATTTGAACTTAGGAAGGTGAGTCTTCCTGACCCCAGGCCCGATGCACTATGCACTGTGCCATCTAGCTGCCCCAGGTCCTTGAGAATAGCTGTGGACAAAAAAATGCATCATCCTGTAGCCACATCCTGGCAATAAGCCTTTCTGAACTTAAATAGACGGTCTTTGGATACAGGATTCATCCCTCAGCACAGACTGAGTCCATTTCTAGGCCCACCCTTGAACCTTTCCAGTTCATTATTTTTTTTTAGAATTAAGATTTTTTTTTATTTTTAGTTTACAACACTCAGTTCCACATAACTTTGAGTTCCAGATTTTCTTCCCCCCCTCCCCCCCTCCCTCCCCAAGATGGCATGGAATCTGAAATACCTTCTACATAAAACTTCACATTGAACTTATTTACACAATAGTCAAGTTGTAAAGAAGAATTATGACCAGTGGATGAATCATGTGAGAGAAGAAACAAAACCAAAAAAAAAAGAGAGAAAAAAGGTAGGGGGGAAGGCAAGCATAAAGTGTGCCTCAATCTGCATTCAGACTCCATAGTTCTTTCTCTGGATGCAGATAGCCCTCTCCATCATGAGTCCTTTGGAGTTGTCTTTGCACCTTGTATTGCTGAGAAGAGAGAAGTCTATCAGGGTTAGTTATCACAGAATCCATATACCTGTGGTTGTGTATAATGTTCTCCTGGTTCTGCTCCCCTCACTCAGCATTATATTGTGTAGGTTTTTCCAGGTTATTATGAAGTCCGTATCATCCCCATTTCTTATAGCACAGTAGTATTCCATTACCTTCATATACCACAACTTGTTCAGCCATTCCCCAATTGATGGGCATCCCCTTGATTTCCAATTCTTTACTACTACAAAAAGAGCCGCTATAAATATTTTTGTACATATGGGTCCTTTTCACACTGGCGTGATCTCTTTGGGATACAACCCTAGAAGTAGTATTGCTCGGTCAAAGGGTATGAACATTTTTGTAGCCTTTTAGGCATAGTTCCAAATTGCTCTCCAGAATGGCTGGATCAGTTCATAACTCCACCAGCAATGTAACAATATTCCAATTTTCCTACATTCTCTCCAGCACTTATCATTTTCCTGTTTTGTCATTTTAGCCAATCTGGCAGGAGAGACGTGGTACCTAAGAGTTGATTTGGTTTGCATTTCTCTAATCAGCAGTGATTTTGAGCATTTTTTCATATGCCTATAGATAGCTTTAATGTCTTCCTCTGAAAACTGCCTGTTCATATCCTTTGACCATTTCTCAATTTCCAGTTCATTATTACCAAGCAGAGCTTAAGCTCCACTGAGATCAGAGCAGGAATTCAATGGAGGAAAAAAATAATATATGCTTTCCAATATTGGTTGATTGATTGAATCAACAGTAATAATTTAGCAAATATCTATTAAATATCTTGAATATGCAAAGCACTGTGATCTTTCTCAGGTGGCTGTTCCCTTGGACTTCATGGTCTCTGGAAACTCATCATCTTCTAAGATGATATCAACTCTGAAATTCACAGCTCACTACCCCCTGTCTCGGGGGCCCTTCTCTCCTTCTGGTAAGAGAGAGAGAGAGAGTGAGAGATGAACATATTGGAGCTTCTCCCAGATCCTCCCAAATTTAAGGAGGGCAAACACAGCATTCACTTTATCATTTCCTAGCTGCTTTTCTGGTCTTCATGATTTCAAGAAGCTCATTATTCCACAGCTCTTAAACTCACATCCTCAGATCATTGCCCACCTTGGCTATAGGGCATCATCATGCCTCCATCCCAGCTACCCTCTCCTCACTCCCCACCTTTCAGCTTCTTTTTGTGCTGTCTTCCCCCATTAGATTATAAGCTCCTTGAAGGAAGGGATCATCACACCTCTCTTTGTATCTCTAGTGCTTAACACAGCATCGGACACGTAGGAGGCATTTAAAAAATGTTTATTGACTCTGATGCTCTGACTCCTAACACCACTCAGCTATATTTCTTCTCTCTTTAGTTCATAAAACCCAGAAATGGAATTTTATTATGAGATATGTATATATATGAGGAGCTTAATTTGAACCCTGAAAGGAGCTAGACAGTTCACAGAGAAAGAACCAAACCTAAATCTTCAAAATTACACTTATTTTGGCTCATTATGTATCTTCAGGGCCAATATTTTCTGTGGGAACCAGATGATTAGTGACCTTCTCTAAATGAACTCCAGTGCCTTGGGAAAGGCTTTTCTATTGACTGTACATTCCCCAGCATGCAAAGCCAAACTGCTGTTTAGTGAAAGTTTCAGAAATCAGAGAATAGTTGAGAGAGAATGAATCCATAAAATTAGGAGGTTCCCTACCTTTCTGTGAGCCAGCTTATATAATTCTCTATTATCTTTAGGTCAGGTAGATGAACCTTAGAAGCCAAACACTTTTTTCTTAGCTAAAATGATGGCCTAGTACCCTTCTCCTTTCTTCCACCACCCTATTTTCCCTACTGAAGGCTTTTGGGAAAATCATTTTCACATTATGTTTTTCTTTGTATTTAAGGAAAGAGTATTTCCCAGAACAAGTTTTAACAAACACGGAACATTGAGAGCAAGGTGTTAGATAGGAGAAAATTATCTGGTTACATTTCTTTTGAGAATTGAATCAATGTCCCTTTTTATCTATTCACGTTCACAGTACCTAACACCATAGTTTCTGGGTAAGGGAAGTGAATTAAGTAACACAAGGAACAAATACCAAAGCTTATGAGATATCTGTTTCCTCAGTTTGAAGAGAAAGTTAATGGTTGGCCACCAGAGCTATGTCAGAACGAATCTCAGTCTGAAGAGATGATTTTGCAAGACCTAGAGGATTCTTAGACCTTAGGAAGAAGACAATTTTCTATATCCAGGCCCATCCACTGAGGGTTCCTTCACTTTCACTTTCATGCCCATGTTCTCTTGGGCCTGCTATTATTTGTTGAGTCACTGGTTCCAGTATGTCCCTGAATTCCCAACCCCACCAGCACATTTCCAGCATCTAAATATAGGTTGCCCCAGACAATTAGGAGAGAGCTCCTGTTTTCTCAAGATATTCAGCATGTAGAAAGCCCAGATAACAAATGAGTTATCAGGTTATATGGTGTTGGGCTGCAGATAGCATGATTGACAGGGGCCGCTGTGTTCACAGATACATTATTTAAATGTATTGAGATATGAGATCTTCTGGACTAATTACTTCGAAGGCTATATTAATCACAAGACACTTTAATACCCAATCAATACATGCATTTGTCAATGACCTTGGGAATCACCTCCACTTTAAGTCAACCATGTGGCAAAAGATGTCCTGAGGATGGGCTAGTGATGTGCCAAATGGACCCTTCCCTGCTGCATAATAGTGTCTCATTTTGTAAAACCTTAATCCAGCTTTTCAGATGTCAAATAAGAAACAAAGTCAAAAGCAGGGATGGGACTAGGTCAAGTTTACCATTCAATCTTTTACGAACACTGTACCTTTTACTCTGGGCTTTCTGGGAGGAATTAGGGAATGGCCATGCTGGCAAGTGGATTACATTGTCTTGGGAAGCTAGAAATATGAGTCCTGGCACCAAGATCCTGGTTTGAGGTTACTTAGGAGAAAAGCTTACCAACCGTCTGTGTCTTCACATTTATGTCATTGCCCCCATAACCAGCCTGGCCCTAGGTCTCCATTAACCCTTGCCTTGGCCATCATGCAGAACCAGGGGGTGGACCCCTACAACCTCCCACTTTCTGCCACTTTCTCAGGGATTGACAATCAAATCAATGTAACCTTTTCTATTGTGAAGGGTAAGATAATATATTGCCCTGTGATTCTACTCGGAATCCCCATGGTTCTGACTTTTGGAGGCTGTCTGCTCCCTTATACTCACCCATGTCACCCCCACCCTTCCAGTGTCCCCATACCACTCTCTACTACCTCCCTCATGAACCTTTGGAAGTCTCTGTTCTGTTGTTAACAAACCACCCTTTATATCAGACTTGTACCCTCCCTCTACAAAATTCTTCCTATATATTTTGAATTTATTTCACCAAGCCCGTGTTATCTTTCCCCAGTGGAATACAAGCTAATACAAAGACTGTTGTGTTTTGTCTTTGTATTTATTCCCAGCACCTAGTACAGTCCTTGGCTCATTGTAAGCAGTCACTTAGATGCTTACTGAACTGAATTGGAGCACACAAAACATCGGCTTGCCTCTTTCTTCAATTTGAGGTCAATTAGTACAGAAGGGTCAAGCACTCCAGCCACACTCCTGGCTACATACATTCCCAAGGAGGGGAGAGACCAGATTAAGATGTATTTGGGAAATATTTAACAAAATAAATAAAAATACAATGGAACAAGAATAATGTTAACATGTGGTTTTCTAAGTCAATATGCAGCCAGCTAGGATATTTCAGTGGCTTCTATTTCTGTTTGAGTTTGACACCACTGAATGTGTTCAATTGCACAAGACAGCCTTGTTGTACTCAAAGAATGTTGGATATAGAAACAGAGCTACTGGTCTGGAATCTCTTACTATCTGTGTGACCTCTGGCAATCTAGCTTCTCTAGACCTCAGTTTCCACATCTATAAAAGGGGGTTGGATTAAATTGCCTCTAGATATATGATTGTATGAGACAATTACACTTGAACAAATTTTCCTGTTCCCAAGTAGGGAATGATTCATACACAATGAAATAAAGGACTCCCCACTATAAATGGATAACAAATCAAAGCTTTATTTAAAAAAAAACTCATAGGGCCAGGAAAAAACAGCCTCAACAACAACAAAGTACTAAGAAAACTTTTGAAAACTTTAGGGAGCTCTGAATGAATGACCTTGTGAGTTTTCCAGTTATATAAATGGATAATTCTTAGCAGTCATGGCCTTAGATGTTGACTTTAGTCATTGGACTCTTCCCCCAGAGCTTTCCACATACAATAGTTAAGCTCTCAGTATGCGTCATGCCCATTTCTGGTTCAGCCAATAAATGTAAGCTAATAAAATTTGGAGATGAACTGATTTATTGTAGTTAGGTAAGTAAGTGTTGGTAATGCAAATCTGGTAAGGGTTGGTTACAAAACCCTCCCTTCTTCATCTTCATCTTTCAAACCAAGTAACAGATTTCTATTTCCCTCCTGTTGTGCCTGGTGACATCTCCAGGGTCCATGTATGTCTTTCAAGGACCAACACTAGTCAAATCAAGGATGTGGGGAGAGGAAGAGCCAGCTAACATAATTGGGCACATAAGCACTTAATAAATGTTTGTTTTTTTTTCATTCACTCATTTGAACCCCATTTTCTGTCATTTTCTTTGCAGTGGGCTAATGGCAAAGCCTTTGGCTCTCCTCCAATACATCAGTTCTACCTGGTGAAAACTCCCTCTCTCCTGCCATCACTGGACAATTGCATCGCTCTCCAAGACAGGGGCACCACCGACCTCTCCCCAACATGGTTCCTGTCTTCTAGTCCTGGCTGTCAAATCTGCAGCTCCTCAGCAGCCGAGAGGTGAGCCTGGCGATTTCCCTCTGGTCTCTGGGCCATTTTTCCTCGACTGCTTTTTTTTTAATTTTATTTTATTTGTGGTCCCTGTCATTCTGCCGGGGCAAAGGGGTAAAGAGATCTGACACTAAGTGCGGGAAAATGCTGTATCTGGAATCTATCTTCCAGACGGCAAAAGAATAAAAATTCATGGCAGGACAGCGGCTGCTGACACACTCCCAAAGACATATTGCAGGTAGCATTATTTATTGTGGCAAGGAGTTCATAGAAGTGCTACCTCAAAGCACCCTGAGAGATCCTAAAAAGCCCATCTCCCATCAGGTAAGGCAGATTTATGATGGCGGCTGGTGGAGGGGGTCAGGCAGCCCAGCTCAGGAAGCAAACTCTTTGCCGAAAGCCTGGCTTCTCTCTAACATATTCAGTGTGGTTTGATTGGTTCAAAGGAGGACTTGAGCCTGTAATGTTGACCATAAAAATTGCAGTGACATGCTGCCTTAGATAAGAGGTCTAGGAGGGTGGGGGTGGGCCAGGAGAGCTATGGGAGCAGCAGCACAGGGGGCTGGAGCATGCGCTCATGTTTTAGGTGAATGTGAGGAGAAAGAAGTGGGGGATGGGGCCAGGAGACACTCATGTTCTCACAGGGGAAAGCTACACCCACCAGGCTGGACACAACAGACATGTATAGGCAGGCATGTATATACCCAAACACACAGTCAACCATGATAATATGAAGTGTATAAACCCACCCATATGCACAGAGATGCATCAGACAGTCCCTCATTCCCGGAACCACATAAAAGGCCATTGTCGACCATTGTCTAAAGCCCAGTTTCTTAACCTAGGGTCCATTAACTCTTGTTTTAAATTTCTCTTAATATTTTGATGACTATAATTCCATCTAAATGGTTCCTTTTATAATGTTATATATTTCATTTTATGCATTTAAAAACAGGGTCCACAGGCTTTCCCAAGCTGATAAGAGGGGGCCATGACACGAAAAGAGGTTAAGAATCCGAGGTCTTGAGTAGGGGTAAGGGGAGGGAGAGAAAGAAGGAGGTGCTTTCTCCATGACCCCTGCCGACTTGAGCAGGTGTCTAACAAGCACTTCATCAGCCCGATTTAAATGGTGTTATTCCCAGGGCTGCAGGGCTAACCAGCCTTATAAATGGGAATCCCAGCTCCAGACAGATCTCCTCTCCCTCACAGCACAGAAGCCATGTTCCTTGTGTTGTTTCTCAAGTGGCGATTCAACTAAGGACAGAATGTGGGCCCCAGGGTCGACGGTAGCTAGGTCTAAACCAGCAGGGACATGGGGATGAAAGACTGAGTTGAGGATGTCCCAGAAACCATAAACAGAAACTGGTAACTGTCTCGAGAAGGTGGCTGGGGTTCTCCTTTCTGTGATCTATGGTATTGGTGAAGGCCTGCACTGGAGGATCTGAGCATTGGCATTACGGCAGACATAACTTAAGTTGCCTTTTCTTTTGAAGCTAGATTTCAAAACCCAAATCAAGTCGTTCATGATGTAGCTCAATGATTGCCACTTCCTGGCTGTTGGGCAGTGTCTGAGAAATGGATTTGGTCATCTAGTTCCAGTTTCTACTGATCAGCTCTCCAGGGCTTCCTATTTTTTTATTTTTATTTTATTTTATTTTATTTTGCTGCCAAAGGAAATCAGTGGATTTCTGAGACAAAGCTGAGAAGTATAACTTGCTCTCTCAGCTTTCTACATGAGAAATCAGTGAGATGGAGCACAGGAGACTCCCTACAGCCAGAAGGCAAGACAGAGGTAATTATCAGGATCATTTAGTGAAATAAATCATATCCTTGCCTAAATTACCCAGATAGGACCCAAATTATCTTATAAACTCATGGAGAGGAAGGGTTTGGGTTTGAAGCATATAGATAATTGCCTTAGTCCTCCATGTTGCTTTGTCCATAGAGACCAGGCCCAGATGTATAGCAAATTTTTCACCATGTTTTGGCCACCTTTGTGAAGCTAGATCAAGGAACCTTAACCTGGGGTCTATAGAGCCCCAAGGTATCCATGAATGGATTTCAGGGAGTCTGTGAATTTTTAAAAAATGATAATTATATTTCAATAAAATTTATTTCCTTTATAATGCTGTGCATTTTATTTTATCCATTTAAAAATATTATTCTGAGAAGGAATCTATGCCACCAAGAGGTCCATGATACAAAAAAGATGAAGAACCCCTGAACAAGAGAATGGTCCTTTTTAGGCCCTTCATTCTCACTTGATTTAAACATCTTTCTCCAAATTCACCATGATGGAATTCAAATGTTCAAAATATCCAACTCTGTTTAAAATGCTGACGTCTAAGTAATGTAACTAGCACAGTATTGTATAATGGACCAAAGTCTCAAATTTTCCCCAAAATGAGCTGCTTCATTCATTGGAGTTTACCAAATATTCCCCACCCATTACAAGCCCCACCCCCCCCACCCCATTGAGGGACTCCATGTTTTGTTAGTCTACTGCACCAACCTCTTCCCAGCCCAACACTCATTAAAATACAGTCTCCCCAAAGTTATAAATTGATAATAGCCTACTGGCCAAAACGGTCTCCTTTCCTCTCTCAGTTCCTGACCTACAAGGCTTTGCAGGATCCCTTCCAGAGGTCCAGGACCCTGGACTAAGAAGAATCCAGGAGGTTGTTTACAACCTCCAAGCTGCCACTGTTCAAATGGTCATCCTGCCCGCTGCCCTAAACAGTCACTCCTTAGCGCACCACTGTTGACCCCCTGAGGTTGAATGCTTGACCTCATTAATACAAAAGGGGAGGAAGCTAAGTGAATGTTTTCACAGTCTCCTTTTTCTCCGGGCCAAATGGAGGTTATCAAGGCCAGAGGCTGCTCTCCGGCTTCATAAACCTGTTAGGGTATTCGGAGTCATGATTCTCTTATTCAACTGTCTGTGCTTTTCCTTGGGACGACTAATCCCTCAGCGTGACTGGTGGAAGCCGCAGTATTGATTTCTGTGTCTCTCTAAACCTCAGTTGTGTTCAACGCTTGTTAGACATCTGAAGGAATATCCAGTGGGCTCTGGGGGCAATTGGAGAGTGGAACTCAATAGGCTGCACTTGAGAGAAGTTTCTGTGAGGTTACTGGGCAAGCCAATAGAAAGGATTAAAAGAGAGAGGGGGAGAGACAGGCAAACAGACCGACAGACAGATAGAAACAGGGAAAGAGAAAGAGCCAGGCAGAGAATAGAAAAGGAGAGGAGGGAAGGAAGGAAAGAAGAAAGGAAGGAGGAAGAGAGGGAGGGAGGGATGGAGGGAGGGAGGGAGGGGGGGAGGGGGGGAGGAGAGAGAGAGACAGCGAGAGAGAGAGAGCGAGAGAGAGAGAGAGAGAGAGGAAGAAAGATGATAAAAAAGAGAGGAAGGAAGGAAGGAAGGGAGGGAAGGAGGGAGGAAGGAAGGAAGGAAGGAAGGAAAGAAGGAAGGAAGGAAGGGAGGGAGGGAGGGAGGAAGGAGGGAAGGAAGGAAGGAAGGAAGGAAGGAAGGAAGGAAAGAAGGGAGGGAGGGAGGGAGGGAGGAAGGAAGGAAAGAAATCAGAGAACCTATTGTCTATAGAACTCAAATACCAGCATGGCACTTTTGTCTCATTCTCCTATAGTTCATGAAAGAACACTCACTTTATTTGCCTCCAGGGAATTAAAGGTCCATTTGCAGACATGCCAACACAAACTGGGATGAGAAGAATGTGTTGGGAAGTATGTAGACATGAGCACGTGTAGGGAACATGTGTGGGAGACAGCAATACGTGTACCTATGAGGGTGACATTGCAAAAAGGCCATCCTCCATAGCCAGGGCTGATAGCTGCTCCTGTATAAATTTAGGTCAGGGATAGTCTCACCTGCATGAGATGTAAAAGCACAGGTAGATGGATAGAGATTATACCCTGTCCTTCAGAGACAAACTTATTTTTTAAGGATTGCAATAAAAATATCCATTTCAATAACTCCCTCTCTCTCTTTCTGTCTCTCTGTCTCTCTGTCTGTCTCTGCCTCTCCCTGTCTCTCCCTGTCTCTCTGTCTCTTTCTCTCTCTCTCTCTGAAAATCCAACGTTTCTCTTCCATGGATTCAAATCACCAAAATCAGAAATGCTTTTGGGGAGAGATCATAGATATAAGCCTGGAATGGACCCTTTGGGGTCATCCCAGAGAAATTAACTGATTTACTCAGGGTCAGACTTCAGTGTCTAAGGCAGGATTTGAACCCAGTTCTTCTTGACTTGCAGGAAAGCTCTCTACACTACATCAGACTTCTTCCCAGATCAAGTTCATAGAGAAGCACCCAGGGCCCCCATTGTCCAGCCAGAGTCCACCTGGCTCTGCTGAGCTGGCTATGTTCCAATTCAGTCAGATCCCTGGGGTTTCCTGTACTTCCATTTTCCCACTTTCACTCAATGGCAGTTTTTATTCAAGAATGCATCCTGTTGGCTTCTTCAAATCTTTTCCAGTAAGATGAGTGCTATCCACCACTTCTGTTGACATAATAAATATCATCTTCACACAGATCCATGATAAATATTTCTTGAATGAATGAATTTCAGGTCATTTCCACTCCTCTGGTGCTGTTTGCATTTCCTGAGCCCCCAAATCACAGCAATTGAGCCAATCCACCAAAGTTCCATCGTGTGGTGACATTATAGCGAGGCATAATGAAAAAGAAGCAGCAGGACATAGTAGATAGAGAGATCACCTTGGGAAGACCAGGCTGACCAACATGACCGTGACCATGGGCAGATCACTTAATGCCTCAGTGTCCCCAAGCAATTCATTAAGACCTTAAGTGACCGACAATTGGGTAGAGACCCAATCTGGGTAGAGAGTTTCCTATTAAATCATAGATCAATTATCCTAAACTAGCATTCATTAAGTTCTTGGCAGGGAGGTGGGAAGAAGGGCAGGGAAAGACAACACGTAAACAATTCTGTACTCCTAAGATGTACAAGATGAGCTGGAAGGAGACTCAGAAGGAAGACACTGGGACTGAGGAGGACAGGGAAAGGCTTCTTGAAGAAGATGAGATTTTAACCGAGACTTGAAGGGAACCAAGGAAGAGGGAGATGGTGATAGAGAGAGAAATCCAGTGGGAAGTGCGGAATTATGTGTGAGGAATAGCAATGGGGCCAGTGGTTAGTCTTACTTTTGTTGTAGGATGGAATTGGAGGAGGGGGACTTTCAAAAAAGGAAAATTGGTGCTAGGTTCAAATCCTTCTTCAGACAGTTACTAGCTTAGCTAAGCCACCAAAAACATGTCACATGGCTGTTCAGAGCCTCAGTTCACTCATCTGTAAAATGGCGTAATGATGTTTTTTTGTTTTGTTTGTTTTGTTTTACAATCTAGCTCAGAGGTTTCTGTAAGGATAGTATTCTGTAAGCCTGAAAGTGCTTTAGGAATTTGAGCTGTAATCACAGCTACACTCTCCAGGATTTCTGGTTTACTTTCTGCAAAGATTCATTGCTCTAAAACTCCCAGGCCATAGCCCTGCCCCACTCCAGGGTTAGGTGGTGGGGCACGCTGAGAATGAGCCAGGCTGTTGATCGATGGAGCTCTGAGGCAGTCTGTTTGATGTGAGAACAATCCCATCCCGCAGCCACAGAGCCACCTGGAAACGCCGGCCACACCACCGCTGTCTCTTGGGCCTCGAGTCCACCAGACCCTGTTCAAAGGGCCAGGCCTTGTTGTGGCTTGCTGAGCACATTCCAGGCCTGACTCCCAGGACTGAAATGAGATGTCACAGAGACTTCAGGAAAGCTTTTTTTTTTTCTTAATTGCTTAATGGGACTTTTTTTTTTAAAGTCATATGCTTTCCCCCATGAAGCTGACCATAGGAAATTCTTCTTCCTTCAGTAATTGCTTTTCTCTCCCACGTCAGTCTGGCCATGGAGACTTGGAAAGCTGACGGAGAAGCCAACAACATCACTGCCCCCTTTGCTCCATGCGGGTGTCTCCTCCTCATCCTTCTTCTACCGGTACTAAGGAGGTTAGGAAAAGGCATATTGTCTTGAAAGCAAACAAAAAAGCATATTCCCCTCTTTCTCCAGACCAGTATTCAGCCCACTTCTGGGCAGTGATATTTTGTTGGTCTTCCTCTTCTGTCTATAACACGGCCTCTTGGTCTTCCTCATTATGATTACCTTTCCCAATACTCTCCTCTGCCCCCTCATCAAGATTTATGTCACCACATTCATTAGGTGACACAATACTGTCAACAGAATCAGCAGCAGCAGCCGCCGCCTCATTATCTCTGCGGTTAACCCCTGCTTCCCCGACGTTGGTCCCTGTCAGAGATTTTAAATTCAAATTAAATTTTAATGCGGCAGCTTTGATGTTGGAGCTAGAACTGCCTAGTCAGGAGACGAATGGGGATGAAGATTCTATTGTTGCCTTTCCTTCCCTTCTCCATCGCCCCTAGAAAGCACTTTTTCTCTGTAAGAATTGAAGAGTGGCGTTTTGATGCGGCGATCTGTTTCCTTTCTTGGTTGGGAGAGTATTAAGAAACATATATTTCACATGTACAGATAATGCTAGATTGTCTAAGGAATACAGCTTTAGGACCCAGATGTTATATGTGACCCTGGGGGACAAGGGATTCTGGCCTGTGAAATAATAGTAATCATAATTTATACTTAGAGACGAAATTAGTCATTTTAAAGACTTTTTTTCTGCACAAGAGAAAATATGGACACCTTTTCTGGGTCTTAACCTGCATGTAATTCTTCCCAAGGCCACAAAGATGGTGATTGTGTATGGGACATACAAAACCACATGTCATTTGGATATTTGTCCATTGAGAAATTGAAATTAGACTACCCCACCTAGATTTTAATTTCTTTGAAGGTAGAGACAATGTCTTCTACAAAGTATAACTATAAAACGGCAAAGCTATAATAAAACTGATTTTCACATGCAATTTCTAGGATCACTCATGACTTTATAAACATATCTTCTTGTCTGCATTCCAGACAGATGGTGTCCAGTACAGCGACGAGTATCTAGTAGGCACTTAATAAATACTAGAGTGAATGATTGACTTAGATAAACATAGCCTCTCTTTGTCTATACACAACCTTCATAGTGCTGGGTCCACCCTTTTCAAACACTTATTCTTGAATTAGCCAACCAGCTTCCCCAAAATAGGACCCTTTGAAACAATCCCTTCAGCACCAAAAGTATTTCAACCTTCAAAAATTCATTTAGTAGGAAAAATAACACTTCCCCTTAGGATAAAAGGTACAGAAACTAGTGAAATCTGGTTGATTTGTTGCCTGCAGACTTACTCCAAAGCAGGAAGGTTGGAAATGAAAGGATTTGGCTTAACTCCATGCTTATCTGACTGTTTCTACCTATAAGAACTATGTAAATAGGGCCAAATATACTTTATCAATTTGCTCTAAATATCTATAACAAACCCAATGTGTGACTGCACAGGGTCTCTACCCATCTGTGATTGGGAGAATAAAAAGGCTCCTCCAAACCCACAGCTGCTTTTGCCCCAAGAATCTACATTGTTCCATACAGAAATGTAATGGGCTTCCCCATTCCCCATGAAAATTCCCCAATTCTCATTAGCATTTGGATAAAATATCCAACATCCCTTACATTGCTGCCCAGAACAATGTTGCCAAAAGAAATATCCATACCCCAGAGCTGGAAATATTCATTCTCAGTCAAGTATTCAAATTAATTCAACAATTATTTGTTAAGTACCTACTATGTGTCCCACAGGTATTTATTAAGCACCTACTATGTGTTAGGTGCTGATGGGCATACAAAGACCAAAATGAAAACAGGTCCTTCCCTCAAGGAGCTTCACTTCTTCTAGTGAAGAAGAGGGGTTTTTATTTTTTTGAAGGGGAGGGAGAAATAGTAAATGATTGACTTTATTCCTTTCATTCATTGTGTAACAGGCTCAAAGGCAATGTGGAACAAGGGAGCTGGAAGCAAAGAGGAGACCAATAATGATTCTGGTGGTTGGTAAATTTGTTATATTGTCTTGTGCTATAAGGTTGACTTGAGAACACTAACTGAATGTAATTTTCTAATTGTGCTCATATATATTATATACACATTAGGGTCGCACTGCCCGTATGAGGGTATATTTTCAGAGTGATACATAGAAATTCAGCTGTTTAGTGCTAATTTCCCTCAGAGTGTGTATGGCAGGCCCATTAAGGGTCTATCAGCTTTCCTTCCTGGACTTTATTTCTATGATGTTCATAATTCAGTTGTACCGGTGCACTTACACATTATCATACAAGGTCTTGGCTTGTAGTGATTTTTTTTTAAATGAGAGAGTTTGGACATTTTTATGCTTTTTCCAGTTATGTCTCTTAAAATGAAATTTCATAAGCATTTAGCTGGTAATATGTACCAATTGTCTGTGTTATTTCCCAAACAGAATGTGCAAAGGTCAAGATACTGAGGTTTGGAAAAAAAATAATGGAGGAGATTGTAATGAAACGGCCAGAACTGTGGTCCTCTGATAATAATACATGGGCTGTGGCTAACTACCGGAGTTTGCAGGAGGATTCCAAGCACTGGGCAGGGTGGCTACCCAGATGCCAGTTAGTCATGCAATGGAACAGGGTAAAAGGGAGGTTTCAACATACATTCATTCAGTGTCCATGTCAGTAAAGAACTGGCACATACCAAGATCTCAGCCAGCCAGTGCCATGGCAATGAGAAAGAATGAAAAGCAGACAAAGAAACAAAAACTTTAGTATCAATCCCATTCTGAATCCCTGACTCAACTTTCTCTTTTGGACTCAGTGTCCCTTCTCCTTTCCTCCCCTACCTGACAATACACATCCATTCTGTGAACTGGCAATGGGATTAGTGAAAATTTCAAATGGGATTGGTGAAAATTCCAGATGGATTGGTGGAAATTCCAAATGGGATTGGTGTTTCCACAATCCAGCTAGCAGCTTCTGTGGGGGTATAAGATCCACCCACAGCCAGCACCCAGAAAGCTGCCAGCAGCACAGGTTCTTTTGATCTTCCTCAATAAATCAAGGTGAAGGGGTTGACAAGTTTACTTTAATCCAGCATACAGACAGCATTCACTTAGTTCAGGGGAAAAAGCCAGCACCCTGAACTTCAGAACAAAATACAAACAAATTACAAACATCAACAGACAGACCCAATACAATTCATAGTTACCAACATCTAGGTTCAGCCCAGGAGCTCAGAACCAGGGCTGGCCCAGAGTCACACGCCACCAATGCTGTGGGTAAGAGAGCTCCAAGGAACAGGCAGCCAACCCCTGGTTTTTATATCTTTTTCAGCTTCAGGGGTGAGTCGCACATGCGGCTCACCCACGTGACCTAGGATCATCACAAAGAGGCGGACTTAAACCCACGTGGTCTAAAAGCCTCGGCTCTCCCGGACATGTAAACTAGGCCCTCCCCTTAGGACCCTGGGAGGTTCACATCCACATAGACTAGGTTAACATCTAATAGGGCATAGCTCTGGAGTTAACACCTGCCCTTAGCCATCCCCACCTTGGGCCCCACCCCAGTCACCAATCCACACCCACATAGGTTCCACACCTAATAGGGCTTTTGGACCTGGGGCTTAGCACCTAGTAAGACTCAATCAAAGACACTGAATTAATCAAAGGAAACAAAGGCCAAACTCTTCAAGGGCACTTGTTGAACTTAGTGCTAAGGAGCCCATTTTGATTACCAACACAATTGGTGAGAATGCTAAATGGGATTGGTGAAGATTCTAAATGGGATTGGTGAAAATTCCAAATGGATTGGTAGAAATTCCAAATATGATTGGTGAAAATTCCAAATGGGATTCCCTAGTTTGAGAAGCAAATGTTTGGCAGTCCTATGATATGACTGAAGATTCAGAGAGAATTTGGAGAACTATTAATAAGGCTCTGGAAGTTCAGAATATTTTCTTAGAGAGAAATAGGTGGTCAGCTCTTAGGGACAATGGAGAAGGTCAAGCAGACACAAATCAAATCTGCGGATAATCCCAAAATCTTATCTTAGATAAGTTTCATCCTTCTCTTCTGCCCAACCTCTTTCTCCAGCTAGAATGTACACAGGTAGATAGACCTTTCATCTCCTCTAACTTCTCCTTTCCCCATTCTTTGACAGCAATGCTGATGGAGAGTGAAAGGATAGACTAAAGTTGGGCAGTAAGAAGAATGAAGAGAAGAATAAGAAATTTCTGATATTCTGATGTGAGGAGGTGAAACAAACCTCCTGAAATATGTGATCAGGACAAAAGATCTGACTTCAATACCCAAATGTTTACAATTTAGCTAGTGTCTCCTCTCCCCCGCCCGCCAGAAATCAGACCTGGGTCTGTTTAGCGGAGACAATGAGAATGCAATATAAAACACACTAGAAAAGGGCTCAATGCGTTATTCACTGAAGCTATAAATAGAGTTAGATAGTACACAGGATAGAAAGTTGGACCTGAAGTCAGAAAGATCTGAGTTCAAATCTTGCTTCAGGCACTTATTAGCTGTGTGACCCTGGGTAAGTCACTTAAACTTTGCTTCAGTTTCCTCACCTGTAAAATGGAGATAAAAATCACACCTTGCTCCCAGGGTTGGTATAAGGATCAAATAAGATAAATAAGATGTTAAGTGTTTTGCAAAACTTCTTAAAGTACTACAAATTCATGCTAGCTAGCTTACTAGTGTTTTCTCTGAATAGTCCCAATTTAGCTGTTAGGCACACCTTCCTTGTGGTTTATGTTCATAAAATAACTCTTTATATTGTTTTCTATAGTGTATACAAATCACTGTTGATGCTTTTTCCTTGCCCTGATTTTCCCTTTCCTTCCAGCTTTGCTAATGGCAGCGGGAATTTCCTCCCTGAGTTCTATAGGGGGAAGGGAAAGAAACAAACATTTACTAAGCACCTACTATGTGTCAGACATCTGGAAAACAAGCTGGAGAAGGAAATGGCAAACCACTTTAGTATTTGCCAAGAATACCCCAAATGGGGTCACAAAGAGTCACACATGACTGAAATCACTTAATTACAAGGACAACAACATCTGCCAGGCACTGTGCTAAGCAACACTATTTCATTTGATCCTTACAACAACACCTGCTGCTTTGATTCCCCATTTTACAATTGAGAAAACTGAGGCAAGCAGAGGTTAAGTAACTTGCCCAAGGTCACACAACTAGTGTCTGACACCAAATTTGAACTCAGATTTTTCCTGACTCCAGGCCCAATTGTACCACTTAACTTCCTTCAGTAGCTATCAGATACGATTATCAGGTAAGTACCCTGTTGAACTGGGTTTAGGCAGCATCCCAGGGCCTCCTCTGGCTTAATGCTTAATAATAGGTACTTAATAATAGGTTACCCTGGGGGATGTAAGAAGGGTTGGTAGCATCAAGCACTCTTCTATTAACGCAGGAAACATGGAGCCACAGTTAAGAAACTCTACACTGGAAAATTCTGTACAGAATATTTGGAGTCCTCAGATCTATCTCTGAGTTCAAAATGTGTTAATTCTGGCAGTACCTTATGGGTCAGGCATATGGGATCATGAAGAGCATTTTGGTAAAAACACAGTGCTTTCTCCATGGCTTCAGTGGTTCTTGGTTGGGTACAGAAAGCTAAGAGTTAAAAGCATCTGCTGCCCCTTTAAGGTTGGTATACCTGTTTACCAGGTATTCACAACTCTTTGGGTGGCTGTAGATTACAGAGGAGGAAGGGGGAAAAGCACAGATGTCATCCATATTTGGGGCTTTGTAATCAACAAACTGACGCTTTTCCCACCAACTCCATGTTGAGATCAGTAATGTAAAAATTAGTGTTTTGTCTCCAAAATACAGGATTTACGTGCTCTGCAGCACATATCTCTAGAGAGGACAAGAATATAATCTCACAGCCAGCAAGAAGTCAATAAACCACCATTTGGGAGAAAATTCAACTCACAGAAACTCCTCTATTGGCTTTCCTTCCCCCAGCAGAAGTCAATTACTCAAAAGTACTCAGTCATGGTTCTTAGGCCCTTCCATCTCCCCATCCACTAGGCCCTCTGCTGCTCCAAGATGACCCTAGCCAGATGGCAACATCAACCACCCACTGGAACTAAGGCAATTGAAACTCTCGATGGGCACAACCAGAAATGGGATGATATTTGGGGGTTCAGGATGATGAAATTCTTTAGTTGTGATAAAAAACAACGGGAGAGGAGGAGCACTCAAGACCAATTGAGCATTTGCTCACAGCATTGTAGGGTAACCTTGAAGTGATAGTGGGAACCCCCAGAAACTCTGCATAGTGGATGTTAAGGCACCTCCTAAAAGATAATAGTATGGCAGATTTCTTTAGGAAGAAGGAGTGAGGGGAGCCTATTTTGTGGAAGTTATGTGGTCCCTGTCAGGAAGCTATGGCGGTTTCCACTCCCAAAGAGATTTCATAGACTCCATTTGCTTTACATAGACATGCTTTACGTAGACATTTGTATTTCTTATTTCTATCTCCTTCCCCTTGTCCCCTCATTTTATTTTTGATTTATTTCTGTCAAGATGATGTGTTCTTTGTGTTTCTTTGAATGCCAGCGTGTATGATATGTATTGTTGGTGCCTCTTTCACCCATGTTGATCAGTAGTACAGAGGTCATCCTTGATTGTCTTTTCAGAATATTTGCAAACCCGGTAGCCCCATATAGGATAACCTTGTTGTGAGGGGGCCCGGTCAGTCAGACTGTGTCTTTAGCTGTGGATTAGAGAACTCACCCTCTGAACTGTTGGAAAACGATTTCATTGTTTTCTCGTTATCAGGATGTAGTTGGGGCAAATTGCACAGGGTGAAGAGCTAGATTGTTCTCATCTCAAAATGGAAACCAAATAATTTGGTTTCCTAAAGATATCGGTTTGAACTACCACTGCTATTCCCAAGGAGGAGATGGGACAGGATGCTTGTTTTGTGAGCCATACAATCCTGTCTTCTTGCCCACCATTAATAGCTAGAACAGGAACACACATGCAGAACAAGATTAGAAGTTTTTTAGAGTACCAACTAAAGTTATACATTGGCTTTGTTCGCCTTGATGGGATATTCAGCCAGACATAGTCATCTTCTCCAGATTCTGACCTTCTTTCAAGGGACCTGGGGCCCTTGAAATATCCCATTTCAAATAGGAATGGGCCAGCGATATGGTATAGCTGTTCTCCTCTTTAGGACATGAGCCTTTATTAAACCTTTGCTTTCAGTTTCTTATTTTCTTTCTTTCTGAAGGAGTAGGGTTGATTCAGGACTTTGGGGACTTGGTGACATTAGTGTATCTGTTTTATGTAACATGAAGTCATTATTAACAACATCCTAGATCATAAAAAAGGTATAACAAGAGACAAGGAGAGTTGTTTTTTTTTCTCCCCTTGAAGATAATAGCAGTCATGCTGGAGAGGAGAAGGGTAAAGGTCGTGTTGCTGCTCTCTGATTGGTTGTTTCTTCTGGGCATTGACATTTCTGCAGTTTCATCAGAAATTTTAAATAATCCATGTGAAAACGGTGGGTTATTTACTGAAGATATATATACTCCACGTATCTGTAATTCGCTGAAAACATAATCTGGGCTCTTGGTACCTCCCTTTGTGTGGTAATACTCCTACTGCTGCTGCTGTCACACACACACACACACACACACACACACAGCCAAGGAGATAGCTTGATCAGTTTATGTGGGAAACTGAGTCATTCAGTGAAGGAATATAATAACAGTCTGATAACATGAAGACTAAGGCAGTCAATTTCTGCATAGGAAGACAGCAGAACCAAGTAGTCAGGTAGTCACATCTCATTCAGCAAGATCCCATAGACTCATAGAAACAAAGGGTCTTAAAATAAATATTAGAGCCTTTAGGGGAAAGATAAAAGGAAAATAGTCAGAGAGGTGCATCTTCAGCTCGCATCAAGAAAGAGAGGTAGGGGGCTTGGTCCATTCCATTTTGCCATTAAATTCCTGACTGATCACAAAAGAATGGAGTAGGGCAGAAAGGCTCAGACCCCTGTACTCCTCTGAACAGTAATTTGGAAGAGTGAAGCAGGAAATCCTGCATATTCCCTGAGCCCAGTTTCTGTTTTTAGGGAGGTTGGCCTGAGGTTTCCCAGCTCCTTGGCTCAGATACACACTGGAGAAGGATTCATGGCAGCCTCTTCATCCCCTTGGTTTACTTTATCAAACCAAAGTAGGCAATGACTGTGATCAGATCTCTTCCCCATCCCTCCTCTTCCATCGTCCCTGCTGTTCCCAATCTGCAGGGTGGCAGGGAGGAAGATGTCAGCAGGGACGCTGACCCACGGCCAAACAGTCATCCTTTTTGTTGGTTTCAAGTACTCTTGTTTGCCAAGACGGAAAGTAGAGCTCAAATGATGAGGGTCAGACACAGTATGAAGGGGGGCTTTGGCAGTCCATCTCTGCCTGCCCCATATAGTAGTCGAATCTCTTCTTCTGTACAGAATAGAGGCCTAAGGAGGAACTGAACGCAGGAATCCTATTGGACACATTTTTACATTGATGGAGTTTGGACCAAGGCTCATTCTATTTTCTATGTGCAACCACAGGTCAGGGAATATGGAGAACAAATTTCAAAGCAGCACAATGCATTCTAGTCTCAGGTATAAAAAAAAATGAAATGTTATTTACTTCTTCATGAACTTACTTAGCTTTACCATGACTTTCATTTTATTTTTAATCAAATTTGCCCCTAACATAGTCCTTATCTTTGAAAAAAAAGAAACTAGTCTTTATCTGTGAGGTTTTGTAGCAGAAGGTGATAGGATGGGGACAGGGAGATGTCACATCTAATATACATGATCCTGGGGAAAGTATTAGCAAGAACCAGTGCCAAGAATATTCAAAAGGAATTTTGTAATAATCTTTTCTTGACATAGGTTTGTATGATTTTTTTTTTCTAGACCTGTGATCTCATCAGCATGGGGCAACTCCCAGCATGGAAATTCACCTCCACCAATAAAAATGAGTAAGTCCTTTGGACTTTAGTCTTAGAGAGTTGCCGTGGACACTGAGAAGTTAAGTGAGTTACCCATGGTCACACAGACAAGACTTAACCTCAGTTCTGCCTGATTCTACAACCAATGTGAGCTTGGGAGATCACTTACCTCTCTGGGCCTCAGTTTCTTCATCTGAAAAAATGACAAGGTTGGCTTAGAGGTCCCTTCCAGCTCTAGATCTAGGGTACTATTGTCCTGTAACTATTAGGACACATTGACATTTCTTTGTATCATTTAATGTATCAAATTCAGGAGTTATGGAAAAGTCTTCCCACTAAATAATAGGCATTTTAAAATTTAGAATAAACACACATTTTACAAAAGCAATACGTGTTTTAAAATATAATATGTACAAAGAAGGTTATAAATCCATAGGCTAGATGCTAGTCGGCTGAAGAGACTTCTTGAGAAGGTTTGTTTTTAGGTTGTTTTAATGATAATGTGAAGTATTTTTTTTAAAGAACAAACACACATACCCCTCCCAAACAAAAACACCTACCTGCCAACTTTCTATCACATATTTCCCAAGAGCCTGACACATCCCAAACACCCAGGGAAATAATAAAAGGCTTAAAAAAAGATACAAATACAAATAAATACAAAACCCACCTGCCTCTGTATATATTTCCCCGATGGATGTAGACAGGAGCAAAGGCTTCAGGTGTCAATAATATGCATTTTCTATCCTCTCATGCAAGAGTTTCCATCATGTTAGTTTCTGAAATAACCTCATAAAAATAGGAGAGACAGAGTTCAGTCAGAGTCTCCATTCCTAATGCCCTTCTCCCCTTACCAGGAGAGCCTTGCCCTAGGGTGCCTAACACATTCGATGGTGAGTGTGGATAGTCCCCTCAAAATCTGGTGAATTTTTTACTTCAATTTTTTTAATCCAGATTTTTTTCATATTTCATGAAATATTGGGGTTCCATCTTTTGGTGCTAATGGTCATCACGAGACTGCTGGCTCTTTCAATTAAACAAACCCAAATCCCTCAGTCTCTTTAAGTGGTTACTCTTTCTCATCTCCTCCTAGGCATTACCTCATGGGGAATCAGTATCCCAATCCTGATTCAGGTTTGGTGGGTAAATAGTGAATTCTAGGCTTCTATCCACTCAATCTATTTCTCCATGACATCTCTCCAGAGCTAGAAGAAGGAGACTTCACTCCCTCACCAAGAGCACTGAAAACTGAGGGCCCTGATGAGACAATAACACTTTCTAATAGTCTTCCATACTCCTAAGGGATTTCCTGGGGGTGGAGAGGTATTTCTTTGTGAGTACCCACCCATGCCAATTCATGCTCAGACAGGTTCTCCCATGGATTTACCCAAAGTGCCAGCAGCTTTCCCTAGGTCAAGAGTATGTAAGCTTTAATATATATACACACACACATATATATATTATACATATTTATATATAATATATTATAACATATAATCTCTATTTACACATTATATATTATAATTATATGTGGTACATATAATATATTATAAATTATAATATATTTATATAATATATTACAATATATTATATACTTATACAATATATACACTTATTTATATAACATATATTGTAACTAACATATAAATATATAATATTTATATTATATATTTATATAATGTATTTTTATATATTTATATAAAATATATTTTGATAGCTATTTTTCAATATGGTTTTCCTTATAATTTTGGGTTTTTTTGATTTTTAATTTTTCAGTATTGGTTTTCCTTATAATTTTATATATTTTATTTTGTGCATTTAAAAACATGATTCTGAGAAGGGGCTCATGGGCTTCACCAACTACTAAAAGGATCCATGGGATAAAGCGTTAAGAATTTCTGCCTCAGCTCTTTCTACATCTTATAATAATAGTTAACATTTATTAAATGCTTACTATGTGCCAGGTACCATGATAGGTACTTTATGATTATCTCATTCAATCCTCACACTAGACCTGTGAGATAGGTACTATTATCATCCCCATTTTATAGATTAGAACACTGAGTCAAATGGGTTAAGTGGCTTAACAGTAGATACATAGAGCAGTAGAGTTTCCTCAACTGTAAAATGGGGATGATAATAGAACCTATTTCACAGAGTGGTTGATAGGATGAAAGAAACATTTGTAAAGCACTGACACATAGTAGGCATCTCATAAATGTTTATTTCCTTCCTTCTCTCAGCTTTCTGATTTTGCTTGCCTCGTGTATCAAAGGATGATAATCACCTGTCTGAAATCAAGGAAATTAACTAGATTTTTTTTAGAACCCACTCAAAGGTCTAAAACCTATGATTCCATTTAGCCTACGTACTATTACTTAACTAGCTTGTTTGTGACTTATATTCTCAATTAGGCTGTAACCTCTTTGATGACAGGGACCATGGTTTATATTTCCCTGTATTTTTCCCAGCTCATAGCATAGTGTCCTGCATATAATAGGCACACAATAAATATTCATTAATTTGATTTTATATACAACAAGTAAGCCCTGAGAAAATCATCTGGGAGGTCTTAATTTCTAGAATGGATTTCCATGCTGTCTTGAAAGATTGTCAGTGGGATCTGGACTGAGGTAAGGGCCAGCCCTGGGCAAAGCTGGAATAGGTGAAATGAGTATTTGATATTGGCAGGTCCCTCACTACGTGCCCTTTCCCTTCCTTGCCTTAATGGCACTTCCTCCACCAACCTTCAGGTGCAAAATCTTATCCCGTCTTTCTTCACACAAAGTTGTACTTGACTAATGAAAGCTTAATCTTTGAACATTACCAAGGTATTTCCCATTTTACAAAGATTGAAGCCTTAAACTAAAAAGATGAACCCCAAATGGAAGAATTTTAATGTCTAAACCATTTGGTCTATGATGGGAACCTTTCCATCATCTCTGAACTAATTCAACAAACAACAAACATTGAGTGATGACTGAAATCCCACCAGCTTTTTCATCTATGAGTTAGTTCAACCTTGACTGGCATGAGGTTGTAGTAGTACCCCCAAGAAATGTGTGACAATTCTATCACCCATAAAGTCTTCCATAGAAAATCTCTGTGACATTAAGGGATATGGTAAAATGAGGGAAGAATTAGAATAAAATGGGGGAGGGGATGACCAATAGAGGAACAGTCTAATTTTCCACATGTGTTATAATATAAAGAGCACTGGGCTTGGATTCAGGAGACCTGGGTTCAGATCCTGAATCCAATATTTATTGGCTATGTGATCAAAAAACAAGTCACAATTAACTTTACTTCTCTGTTTCAGTTTCTTTATCAATAAAATGGGATTATTTTTCCTTCAAACAGCTACCTTAGAGGGTTGTAGGAGGAAAGTACATTGTGAACTTTTTCAACACCATTGGGTTGACCATGTTGCTCCTCTGCTCCTGTGTCATCACCAAATATTATTATCACCTCTCCCAGCCAGCAGCATGGCATAATGAAAACAGCTTTAGGCTTGAACTCAGAATATTGGGTTCGAGTCTTGAATCCATCAATTATTCACTGTGTAAATATGGGAAATTGTCTCATCTTTAATATAGGGCTGAGAAAAATTTTACCACCTATTTTAAAGGTTTGTTGAAAGCAGAGCACTTTGCAAACCATCCAGTTCTATCCCAGTGTGAGATGACTCACAAATGGTCACAGTCATGGTCATTGTCATCATTAGCCTGGTAATATAACAAAAGATAAAGGAGAAGGCACTGGAAGAATTTGATAACTGCCACCCTTCTCCGTACCTCTGACCTCTACATAATGGAGTAAAGATGGCGGTTAATACATAATAAACTTATACTGTTTCTAGCTCAATTGGTAAACGCAAGAGAAACAAATTTTCCCTAAAGATATGTAAAGGACTCACGAGGATCCTATGGACCTCAGGCTTAAAAAATTAAAATTACTTTGAAACAATGGGAAGGCTCTGGAGTCAGAGAAATTGTGTTCAAATCCCACATTGGACACTTACTCTCTATGACCTTAGGCAAGTCATTTAACCTCCTGTGCCTCAGTTTCCTCATCTATAAATGAAAGGTTTGGGCTAGATACCTTTGGAGATCCCTTTCAGCTCTAAATCCATGTTGGATTGCAAAGGTCTGAATTGAGTACAATCTGCTTGAGGAAGACCCCTTACAAATTTCATGAAAATTGTATCAAAAAATACAATTTCTATAAACATTTTGAATGCAGATAGTCTCCCAGATGAGGATCACTATAGTAATAATGTCTTGGATTTATAGTCTACATGTCCTTTAAGAATGCAAATCTCAATATCCTTGTATTATCTTCATAACTTCTATGGGAATGCAGTAGAGAGAAGAATCATTATTTGCATTTTATAGATTAAGAAACTAAACGAGATAATATGATCAGTAGAAGAGCAGAACCTGTTTCTCCTAAACTGCTATTTTATCTACAATTTTGCAATTCATAACTATAGTTTGCAAAAATCTTAAGTATACACACACACACACACACACACCAAGAATTACTGCAAAGGTAATTCTGAAGACATGGCCATCATGCTTCTGTTCAAAGCCCTCAAAGGAGGAAGAATGTACCACTTTCCAAGACTCTCCATTCTAACCTTAGATAAATATAATTGTCACAAAGTTTGCTGGTTCATGGGATCATAGATCCAACACTGGAAGGCACTTCAGAAGCCATCTAGTCCAAACGACTCATTTTATAGATGAGGAAATTGAGGCCCAGAGAGGTTAAGTGTCTTGATCAAAATCACACCAGTAGGAAACGAATCAGGATTCGAACCCAGGTCCTGACCCCAAGGCAAATACTCCTTCCACCATTCTAAGTTTTTCCACAAACCAGTTAAACCTGCCTCTCCTCAGCTTCCACCCACTGCCACTAATTCTGTTTTCTGGGGCCAAACAGAATTAATCTAAATCCCTTTTCTATAAGAAATCCTTGAAGACAGCTACCATGTCCCTTCTAAGTCTTCTCCTCTCTGGGCTAAACATATCTCCTTTCATCCATGTTGAGTTCTCCAGTCCACTCACAAACATCTTTTCCCTCTTTATGTATATATTCCAGGGGTGTGTGTGTGTGTGTGTGTGTGTGTGTGTGTGTGTGTTTGTGTGTGTGTGTATTTTTTCACCCTAAAATGTGTTACCTAAAAGTCAACACCAAATCTGACCAGGGCAGATGACATCTGGACACTATCCTCCTAGTAAAACAATGTCTTTTTAGACTGCCGTACACACACCATTGGGTTGGCCATGTTGCTTGTCTGCTCATTGAAACTTTATTGACTCTCACTTGCTCCTAGGATAAAATGCAAACTCCTCAGCCCAGGATTTAAAAACCCTCCACAATCTGGCTTGAACCTGCCTTTCTAGAGTTGTTTTATATGACTCTCCTTCACTATGATATTTTCTATACAACATTCCAGCCAAATTGGCTCACTAGCTGTTCCCTGAACTTGGCATTCCATATCCTGTCTTAGTGTCTTTGAATAAATTATCCTCCATTCCTGGAGGATAGGAATGCCAACTCAGGAGCCAATCAGGAAATGCTTGGTCTTTACCCAGTGCAAGCTCCCCAGTCATTTGTGGCCAGAGGTCAGCTCCCCACGGATTTTCATGAGGTGAACAAAAACTAGGCAGAGAATATCTACTCATCTTCCAAGTAATGGCCCATAGGGGCCAGCTGCTTCCCCTTGCCCCTCCCCCTATAACATATGGAATGCTCACCAGGAACTAGAGAGAGATAGCCCATGAAATCCAGAAGCCCAGCTACCCCTTAGGAAGTTTAGTGCAAGGAAAAGAAGAAGCCTGAGGGTATTGGCTAGATGGGAAGAACTTTCTCTATGTCCTGAGAAGCCTAAAACCTGGGGCAAAGACTATCCTGCTGGAGATAAATGCCCATTAGCCAAGACTTTTTAGAAAGGATCAGATAGGCCACTTGGAACAGCAGGAGAAAGTCAAGAAACAGATTTTATCCTAAGGCAACTGTTGCTGGCTTTTTGGTGGGAGACAAGAAGGACTGCCTGGCCTTTAAACTGAAAGAGCTTTGGGGAGATTGCCCTGTGGCTAGAGACTTCAAATAAAGCCAAAAGCTGGAAACAGAGTCAGCAGGTGAATAAGCATTTATTAAATGCCTACTGCATGCCAGGCATCTGAGCTCCGGCGGTACAAAGAAAGGTAAAAGGCAGTCCCTGCTCTACAGGAGTTCACTGTCTATGGGGGTGGGGGTGGGGACAACAAACAAGCTATAGACAAGATAGAGTAGCTAGGTGGCAAAGTGGCTGAAGTGCTGGGTCTGGAGTCAGGATGACTCCTCTTTCTGAGTTTCTGACCTCAGACTCTTGCTAGCTGTGTGACCTTGGGCAAGTCACTTAACCCTGTTTGCCTCAATTTCCTCACCAGTAAAATGAGCTGAGGAAAAAAAAAGAAAACCCCAAATGGGGTCATGAAGGGTTGGACATGACTGAAGGATAGAAAAGATAAATTGTAGGTAATCAATGGAGGGAAGACAATAAGATTAAGGACAATGAAAAGGGTCCTTGTGGAAGATGAGATTCTATCCAGGACTTGAAGGAAGCCAGGGAAGCCAGGAGGTGGAGATGAGGAGAGAGAGTAATCTTCCAGATAAACGCTATGATCTCATGCTCACTGGGGCCATGCCTGGCAAAAGATGGCGCCACCACAGAGTGGCACCCAGCAATGCAGTAGGCAATGACATCACTTGGATACGTCTGTGGCCTGTAGTGTCAGAAGGATGAGTTGTCCCTGCACAGTGAACCCTGACCACATTTCCTACATCTATCTTTCCACATATGTCCTCCAGTCACATTTTCCCCCAAGTTGTGTGCTTCTCTTTGTGTTCTCTCTACATGTCTCTACGCTCCCCACTCTATTTGTAGGAGAGTATGTCTCAAGTTTATAGAAAAAAATATTTTATAGCTATTTTCCTTATTATGCCATATTATCAAATCTTTTTGCTTTAAACAGCCTTCGCTGGGGGGTCTGTCTTGGGAGTTGGAGGTTGCCATGCTAACATTAGCTCCTTCCTCACTGGCATTCACTCTCCTTTTAGTATCCTTAGCTTTCTTCAAAGCTGAACTCAGGTATCCCCTACTACACGAAGCCTTCCCTGTTTCCCCAGGTTGTTAAGACTTTATCCCTCCTCAACTAATTTTGTATTTGTTTATCTTGGTGCATGGAGAAGTGTGTATTGTGGTGAGAACACTGACCTCAGAGTCACAGGCCCTAAGGTAGGATTCCCACTTTGCCACTTAAAGACTAGATCAGTGCTTCTTAAACTGTGGGTGGTGACCCCATATGGCTTTAAGAAGCACTGACTGAGGTGGTAAATGGAAAATGTTTAAGATGCCTTGGATTAGATGACCATGGGCAAGTCACTGTCTTTTGCCTTTTTATTCCCAGCACTTAGCATAGTGCCTTACACATAGTGGGTATTTTTAAAAATCATTGTTGCCATTAAGTAATGACCATTTTTGAAGGGAAGAACCACAGCCTAGTTTTGCACCAGTTTTACTGGTTCTCTTCCGTCTGGATAACTAAGCCTTGCCTCTAATCTAATCCCTAAGAGATTTCCTTCTTGCTGAACTCACCAAGAAGTTTCCACAGGGCCAAGCGCCATGTCCTATATGAACTTTGTCTCTACCTGGTGTCTAGCACATCTCATCTTCTCTCCTATTAGTCTGAGCTGAGCTTATACCTGAAAACCTACTCTTGTCTGAATCCAACTTGTCTCCTCCTGAAATGTCTCCCTTACTTGAACTATCTGAGAACTCTATTTTCTTGCTAATCCCAGGCATTATGAACTAAAACTTCTCTTCTTTAGCTGTCTTGTTTGCTTTCCTCATGAACCTAAATACATGGTTTGTCTTTGATCTTTCTCAAAACACTAGGCCTTTTAGTATCTATGGGAGGTGACAAGAAATCAGTCCCGGTTCACCCAATACCAACTTCTAGCCTCATTATTAGCATAATTATATACAAAAGACATAAGCAGTTACATAAAAGATAGCTTATATCCAGGCACCTGCAATAAAACATTTGATCACAAATGTAATAACTGGACTCCAAAAAGATAAAACCATTTACACACACTCTCTTATTAATTGACCAAGCATTCTCCTGAGATAGGTTCACAGTTAGCATCATTAAGCTCATTTTACAAGTAGAGAAACAGAGGCACAGAATAATTTACTCATTTGTCCAGTTTCTTGCAGTCTTTTACAGAGCAGGCAACAGAATTCTCAAGTTGAAACTTCCCTTCTGGGATGTGGAAAAACTGGGACACTAATGTACTGTTGGCAGAGTTGTGAATTGATCTAATCATGCTGAAGAGTAATTTGGAACGATGCCCAAAGGGCAATCAAACTGTGCATACCCTTTGATCCAGCAATACCACTTCTAGGTCTATATCCCAAAGAGATCATAAAAATGGGGAAAGGACTCACATGTACAAAAATATTTATAGCAGCTCTTTTTGGGGTGGCAAAGAAGTGGAAATTGAGGTGATGCTTATCAATTGGGTAATGGCTGAACAAGTCATGGTACATGATTACGATGGAATACTATTATGCTATAAGAAATGATGAGAAGGATGTTTTCAGAAAAACCTGGAAAGACTTATATGAACTGATGCACAGTGAAGTGAGCAGAACCAGGAGAACACTGTACCCACTAGCAACAATATTGTACAATGATCAACTGTAAATGACTCAACTATTCCCAGCAACTGGACAACCAGGTGGCACAGTGGATAGAACCCTCAGTTTAGAATCAGGAGGACTGATCTTCACGAGTTCAGATCCAGTCACTTAAGCCTGTTAACTTCAGTTCCTCATCTGTAAAATGAGCTAGAAAAGGAAATGGCAAACTATTTGTATCTTTGCCAAGACAACCCCAAAATGATGTCACAAAAGGTCAGACGCAACTGAAATGGCTTAACACCAACAACAATTCTCAGCAACATAAAGATATGAGGCAATTCTGAAGGACCAATGTTGCACAATGCTATCCACCTCAAAGAAAGAACTGATGGAATCTTAATACAGATTGAAGCATACTGGTTTTTTTTTTACTTTATTTTTCTTTTGTTGTCTGTTTTCCTTTATATCATGACAAATATGGAAGTATGTTTTGCATGACTGAACATGCATAACCCTTTATCAGATTGTTTGCCTTCTCAATGATAAAGGAAAGAAAAGTGGGAAAGAATTTGGAACTTAAAATTGTAAAAAAAAATTAAGGTTAAAAATTGTTTTTACATATAATTAAGAAAAAAATTCAAAATTAAAGAAAAAAAGTCCCCTTCTGTACCTTGTCCATTAGACTATAAAGGCTCCCTCAAAGGAATTTGGGACCTTCTTAGTGAACTATGCATATTAAAGCTTTGATATTGATTTCTGAAAATTTCTCCAAGTTCCATTATTAATTTTTTTTCTATTAGGTCTCATTTTGGTATCTCTCTCTTCTATGTTTCTTCAGTGGTATGGTTGCAGTCTATTCATTGGCAGATTTGCTTTTCACAAATTCAGTATTCTCCACATTGTCCAAAAAAATCAGTGCTAGTAATTTGGGGTTCTGCAAGTCCTTAAAACCCTAGAATTCATACTCTTTCGAAGGGTGGATTTGTATATTTTCCAAGCCCTTTCATCATGCCTATTTGATATCAACAGATTATAGGGCATCTCACTTACTCCTTAATTGGCCATGCCATTTCATTTGTTGTAATGATTGCTTCTTTGGCTCTCAGCTGCCAAATCCTGTTCTTAAAATGAGAAAGTTAAAATCTAATTCAATCTCCTTGGAACTCTAGCTGTGTATATTGTCTTGTACCGGATCTGCTCAAGCTACATTGATGCTTCCTGTATCTATTATCCATGTTTCTGTAAAGAATGATGCCACTGGTAGGAAGTCGTGAGGTCTCCTGTATGGAGGTAAACAACAGCCTTTAATGGAGGGCACTTTACCATCAATTGTATTTCAGATGCTGTGGTGGCAAAGGAAATAATCGGTGCAGGTACCTTGGAGACGACAGTGGCAATTTCCATTGGGTTACCCATGATAAGCTTTGTGTTAAGATTATTTTCTTGATTTAATAGTCATGAGGTCCTGGGAAAGTAGGCTTTTCCTCATTGCTGACATTAGTGTAACATAGTGTATCACTTGAGATACACTATGCGTGTCATATACCACTGACCACAAATAGCAGAAAAATTCATCCCAACCTGCTTTATGGCAGGGACTCTCCACTTACTCTTGTCTGTTAACAGTAACTGGATCACTGTTGGAGACCCAGACGACTTACGAAAGGGAGGAACAAACGGGTCTTACTGGAACTTTGAGGCTATAATTTCCCATTTTACTTTAGAATTCATGGAACTAAGATAAATTCAACTCTGAAGAAAACTGTTACCTTGAAGAATACATGTACACACATACTAAGTACACACTTAATTTCTTTTGACGACTCAATGGGGTGCATAGGCAATGATTCCAAGGACTCTGTGGCTCTAGTACTACAAAGAAATTGCTTTTTTTCTTATTACTCAGGCTTTCTCAGTTTAAATGTAGAGTTTTCCTTTTAGAATCTCTGAACTCATTTGGTAGAACAATAATAAACTGACATCTATTTAGCACCCTAAATGGTGCAAAGTGTGTGGTACAGTAGATTAGACATCAGACTTGGAGTCGGAAAAATCTGGGTTCAAATCTCGCCAAAGATAATTATTATCTGTGTGAACCTAAGCAAGCCATTTAGCCTTGCTGAGTCTCAGTGTCTTCATCTGTAAAATGGGGATAATAATATCACCTATCTCAGGGTTGTTGTCAGGATCAAATGGGATAATGAATCCAAAACTATCTTCAAACTTCAAAGATAGATAGATAGATATTATTAAATAGATAATACTATTAAATAAACAGTATAGGTTATTGTCTAACAATATAATATATAATAATATTAGAATGTTATATAATAATTACTATATAAATAGTATAGAATATTAAATAAATAATATAGGTTTGATATAATATATAAAATATATTATATATATAAATATATACCTATTACATATATAAAATAATAATATATAGTACAATATTTATAGTCTATATCATATAATAATATGATGTATAATAATTATTATATAAATAGTATGGATTATTAAATAAATAGATATTATTAAATAAATATTATTACTCCATCATTTCATTTCATATTCACAATAACCCTATGAGATATATGCTACAGATAGCTCCATTTTACCAAAGGGAAAACTAAGACCCTTGGAGTTTAAGTGACATAGCTTGTAAGGTTAGAAGCTGATTCAGATCCTGCCCTCAGGTCCAGAGCTCTAGCCCAGCCTGGAGAATAAAAGTGCTGATGAAGTAACACAAGGTGGTCTCTAAGCAAGCAATCTCAGTCTCATTCTACAGTCCCTTACTGTCTAAAGAATATTTTGCCATCTGCAATCATGCCAGTGTTTTCCATGTAAACCCCCTATTCTCTCGGGCTATAGAAATGATCAGATGTCATAATTGCTAATTAACAAAGCCTTTTATCAGAGGTGGAATTCTCAGCAATATTCTCTTATTTTAATTGAATGAAAGATTCAAGATTATTGCTTCTACAATTACTCAGTTTGGGAAGCTTCCTCTAATAATTTTGACTTATTATTTACACAGCCAATAAAGGAAAATAGTGCGCATGAGAATGTTTCATTGTGAGTACAAATTAGAAATAATTTTTGCCATAAAAGACATATTTCTGCAATATGGCAAGACTAGTTTTCAAGAGATCTACAGAATTCAGCTCCTTGTTTTCTTTAGCTATTCTGGTATCTTGGAGCTGGGAACTGAGGTGGTAATTTAAAAAGCATATCTAAAATGTGGGCAGCTACAGGGGGCAGTGGATAGAGTGCTGGGCCTGGAGTCACAAAGACTTGAGTTCAAATCCAGCCTCAGACACTTACTAGCTGTGTGACCTTGGGCAAGTTACTTTAAAAAAACTGTTTACCTCAGTTTCCTTATCTGTAAAACAATAACACCTACGTCCCAGGGTTGTATGACCCTGGGCAAGTCACTTAATCCTTTTTGCCTCAATTTCCTCATCTGCAAAATGAGCTAAAGAAGGAAATGGCCTTGACCAAGAAAACCCCAATGGGGTCACAAAGAATCAGACCTGACTGAGATGACTGAGCGACACCACCCAGGATTGTAATGAGGATCTAATAAGGTAATAATTGTAGAGCCCATTTAGCACAGGACCTAGAATATAATAAGCTCTGTATAAATGGCAGCTATCATTATTTTATCTATTTATTTTTAATTTATTGAATAAAACAAGCATTTTCATAATAGTATAAATTGAAAAGATGGTTGCACATGAAGTTACAACTTGCTATTTCTTTTAAATCTATAATAAAGTTATCACTATTATTATTTAGGAACACTCAGAAAATCAATTCATGCAGTGTGTCCATTTCCTGTCAGGAGTGGAGTGCCCCACTGAAAGGAAAGTGACAAGTAGAGCAGAAATCCTCGAAAAGTTTGAGTTTCCTCTCAAAAAGCTGACGCCATGCCAGCAGACCCCATCCTTGTGGATGATTTGAAAATTTATAGGGTAAGGTGAAATTCATTCTGAAAGTTAAATATTTTCATGAGCTAGACAAGGACATTTGGAGTACAATGCTGTATGGCTGGCAGTGTCAATATGTAAAAGTTGTGCCTAGCTGTTGAGATCACTCAGCCTGCATTCCATAAATCGAGTCACCAGATATAGAGCATTGTGTTGTCATTCCTGGCCTTGAGGCTCTCACAAAGACTCTAGATCCTTAGAGTTCCTGACTGTATAATTACATACTAATACCAAATGGAAGTATGTCTCATTTCTCCAGGGTCCTCCTTTTGAGGAACTTAATTAACTAAATAAATGTGACCTACTTAGAGAATGGTTGCCCACCTTGGACAGCAGGTAGAGATGGCTGAAAGTATCGATCTTAGGTGTTCTGTCATTTTTTTTAGAATGGTTAAGTTTGGCATACAATCAATCAATGAGCATTAATTAAGCACCTATTAACTGTGAGATACTGTGCTAACTGCTAGAGACAGAAAGAAAGGCTAAAAATGGTCCCTGACCTCAAGGAGCTTATATTCCAATGCAATGTAAGCATAAGGTTGATTGTGCATGTGCTCACCAAAATGTGTGTCCCTTGATATTTCATTGATTGTTCATGCTTAAGGTGGGATTTCCTTAGAAAATAGGAAAAGTGGGGGGAGGAGCCAAGATGGCAGCTGGAAAGCAAGGACTTGCTTAAGCTCTCCCCCAGGTCCCTCCAAATACCTATGAAAAATGGCTCTGAACAAGTTCTAGAGCTGCAGAACCCACGAAATCGCAGAGGGAAGCAGGGCTCTAGCCCAGGACAGCCTGGATGGTCACTGGGGAGGGTCTATCACACAGAGCCGGGAGCAGAGCAGAGCCCAGTGGGGGCCATGCCAGGACCAACCAGACTGGGAGCCGGGCAGAACAGTCTGTAGTGCCCTGAATCAGTGAGCTATGGCAGTTATCAGACTTCTCAACCCACAAATGCCAAAGACAACAGAGCAGGTTAGTGGGGAAAACTGCTGGGACAGAGTGATAAGAGTTTGCGGTAGGCAACCATCCCAGGTGTGGCAGAGGTGGTGCACCTCTGAGGCTGCTTCCAGAGCTACAGCTGCAGTTGCTTCAGGCCCCAGGCCCACCTGGTGGGAGGAACCTTATAAGGGACAGATTAGAGTGGGAGTGCAAAACCTGCTTTGCCCTGCCTGGATCTGGGCCACAATCCTGGTTGGTAGTTCTTGGGAGAGAAGGATTGCTGGTATGGCAGAGCTTGCTGTGTAAAAGCTCTGAAAACAGCAGCGCAGCCCCTCAAGCTTGGGACAAAATACTCTCCATTCTACAAGCAGTCATACCCTGACAAAGAAGCTCAAGGGTCAAGTAGTTGGCTGGGAAAATGAACAGGCAGGGAAAACGGTCTCAGATTCAGACTCAGACTTTGGAATTGTTTTTGGTGACAAAGAAGACCAAAACATACAGCCAGAAGAAGTCAACAAAGTCAAAGAGCCTACATCAAAAGCCTGCAAGAAAAATATGAATTGGTCTCAGGCCACAGAAGAGCTCAAAAAGGATTTGGAAAAATGAGTGAGAGAAGTAGAGGAAAAATGGAGAAGAGAAATGATAGTGATGAGAGAAAACCATGAAAAACAAGTCAATGACTTGCTGAAGGAGACCCAGAAAAATGCCAAAGAAAATAACTATTAAAAAATAGACAAACTCAAATGGCAAAAGAGCTCCAAAAAGCCAACAAGGAGAAGAATGCTTTGAAAGGCAGAATTAATCAAATGGAAAAGGAGGTCCAAAGGACCACTGAAGAAAATACTACCTTCAAAATCAGATTGGAGCAAGTGGAAGCTAGTGACTTTATGAGAAATCAAGATATTATAAAACAGAATTAAAGGAATGAAAACATGGAAGATGATGTGAAATATCTCATTGGAAAAATCACTGACCTGGAAAATAGATCCAGGAGAGATAATTTAAAAATTGTTGGACTACCTGAAACCATGATCAAAAAAAGAGCCCAGATATCATCTTTCAAGAAATTATCAAGGAAAGCTGCCCTGATACTCTAGAGTCATTGGGTAAAATAGAAATTGAAAGAATCTACCAATCGCCTCCTGAAAAAGATCCCAAAAAGAAAACCCCTAGGAATATTGTCGCCAAATTCCAGAGCTCCCAGATCAAGGAGAAAATACTGCAAACAGCCAGAAAGAAACAATTTGAGTATTGTGGAAACACAATCAGGATAACACAAGATCTAGAAGCTTCTACATTAAGGGATCGAAGGGCTTGGAATATGATATTCCGGAGGTCAATGGAGCTAGGATTAAAACCAAGAATCACCTACCCAGCAAAACTGAGTATCATGCTCCAAGGCAAAACATGGATTTTCAATAAAATAGAGGACTTTCAAGCTTTCTCAATGAAAAGACCAGAGCTGAATAGAAAATTTGACTTTCAAACACAAGAATCAAGAGAAGCATGAAAAGGTAAATAAGAAAGAGAAATCACAAGGGATTTAGTAAAGTTGAACTATTTTGTTTACATTCCTACATGGAAAGATGATGTGTGTAACTCATGAGACCTCGATATTAGGGTAGCTGAAGGGAATATATACATACATATATATATATATATATATATATATATATATATATACACATACATATATATATATATATACATACATATATACATATATATATATACACACATATATGTGTGTGTGTGTGTGTGTGTGTATAGACAGAGGGCACAGGGTAAGTTGACTATGAAGGGGAGGTATCTAAAAAGATAAAATCAAATTAAGGGATGAGAGAGGAATATATTGAGAGAGGGAGAAAGGGAGAGATAGAATGGGATAAATTATCTCACATAAAAGTGGCAAGAAGAAGCAGTTCTGTTGGAAGGGAAGAGGGGGCAGGTGAGGGGCAATGAGTGAATCTTGCTCTCATTGGATTTGACTTGAGGAGGGGATAACATATACACTCAATCTGGTATCTTACCCCCACAGGAAAGAAGGGGGAAGAGGATAAAAAGGGGGGATGATAGAAGGGAGGGCAGATGGGGGTAGGAGGTAATCAAAAGCAAACACTTTTGAAAAGGGACAGGGTAAAGGGAGAAAACTGAATAAAGGGGGACAGGATAGGAGGGAGCAAAATATAGTTAGTCTTTCACAACATGAGTATTGTGGAAGGGTTTTGCATAATGATACATGTGTGGCCCATCTCAAATTTCTTGCCTTCTTAGGGAGGGTGGGTGGGGAGGAAAGAAGGGAGAGAATTTGGAACACAAAGTTTTAAAAGTGGTTGTTAAAAGAGCAAGTTGTTTTTGCATGCAACTGGGAAATAAGATATACAGACCATGGGGCATAGAAATCTATGTTGCCCTGTAAGAAAGTAAAGGAAAAGGGGATGGGGGGAGTGGGGTGACAGAAAGGAGGGCTGACTGGGGAATGGGGCAATCAGAATATATGCCATCTTGGAGTGGGTGAGGGTAGAAATGGGGAGAAATTTTGTAACTCAAAATCTTGTGGAAATCAACACTGAAAACTAAAAATATTAAATAAATAATAAAATATAAAAAAGAAAAACCCAATAAAATAGATAAACAATTTAAAAAAGAAAATATGAAAAGGATTTTCACTACAGGAAAATACAGTAAAAATACATTAAAAAATACACCAAAAACACAAGATCAGTTTACTTTTAAGAAAAAAAGTTTTTCTTTCATTTTATTGATTTTCAATAGCATATGACCTACACCATGTAAAGCAATAATACTGAAAGAGATACAGTCATTGAAAAACACTTACAGATCAAATACTCAGTTTCCTAAATCATACAGCAGAACCAACCTAGAACAGGAAATATAAATTATGCAATCTGCTGGGACAGAAAACAGGACTTAAGAAATAGCTGCTGCTATCACATAATTAAAGTCTGTGACCTTCATTTGAGAAACATGACAATACTGTACCTAACGATCTAGACGCAAACCCACCACCAGCATCCACACCACCTTTGCTCTCCCTGACAAGATACCATCAGGGCACCAAGACTGAGGCACTACTCATGAGTTGGAATTGAGATTTCAAAGAGGAAATCTTGATTATGTCTTATGGACACAAGACTTCAACCCCCGAGATTTATTCCAAAGAGAAAACAAACCACCACCTTTCTCAAATGAGAGGAGCACACATTACCTACCCCATCCCCTATAGTTTTGTCACTGCTGAACACCTTCAACCACGACACTCCCAAACCCATCCAGCTGTCCTGATCTATGTCTTGCCACTGAACCCAGATGGCTCTGGAGGAGACAATGAGGCTGGCGACTTTGCACAGCCCTGCCTCACTTAAATCCAATTCACTTGCAAGTCAAGACATCACCTTCCTGATGTTGGTCCTTTTCAAGAATGAAGGACAAACAACCACAAACCTATCAAGTAATAACTGTTTTCAGGCTTCTGAGAATCACCCTTCATAGACTTAGGAAAGGACATTGGCTTCAATCCTGGCATCAGGGATTTCTCATCTCCATTTAGTTGTATCTTCTGCAGTTTCAAGAGTCTTGTAAAAAGCCTATATTCACATTAAATGTTGGTTGTTGTGTCTTTTCAGTAGTGTATGACTCTTTGTGACCCTATTTGGTATTTTCTTGGCAAAGATACTGGAGTGGTTTGCCATTTCTTTCTCCAGCTCATTTGACAGAAGAGGAAACTGAGGCAAGCAGGGTTAAGTGACTTGCCCAGGGTCACTTAGCTAGTAAATGTCTGAGGCCAGATTCGAATTCAGGTCTTCCTTACTCCACAGCCAGTGCCACCTAGCTAAACAACTGAAGCTAGGAAACACTCATTCCAACCTAATTCTTTGCCTTTTCCATAGTATTTTTGGATAAAGGTCTCCCATGCTGTGTACTAGCAATGTATAACATGGGAATGATAAGAAAATTCCTAAATTCATCCCATCTGTCACCATTTTGAAACACTTTTGACACCATTGAGATAAACAGGAATTGATTGATCCCTATTACAAAGGGGCAAAATCAGGAGTAACCCAAGAAAAAACTCTGTGACAGTAGGAGCTACCTTAAGTGGGACGGGCTGCTTTGGGAGGCTGTTCTCCGTGGCTGGGAGGTTTCAAGCAAAGGCTTCATGGCCACATGTGGAGCGTGTGAGACTTGAATGCGATGTGGAGGAATCTTTGGTCGATTGCTCTGGGATGTCAGTAGGATTAAGACTAGGAATGGCAAAGTGGATAAAATTCCCATCCTGAAGGGGGGACTCCCACCTGGAGAGTCCCCAGAGTAGGGGTACTGGCCAAGAACCAGCCTCTGCTCTGCCACCGATAAGGAGAGAGCCCCATACATCAGGGCTTTGGAACAGGACTTACGTTCCCATAGGTAATAGAAGAAGGCAGCGAACCTTCCAAATTCAAGCTGAATTGTTTGGATCGGATCCCCTAGGCCAGCAGCTCTCATATTTTGTTCTCAGGACTCCTTTACCTCTGCAAAATTATTGAGGACCCCCCAAAAGAGCTTTTTATCTGTATGAGTTGTATCATATCCATATTTTTGTTGCTGTTTCGTCATTTCAGTTCTGTCTGACTCTTTGTGACCTCATTTGCGGTTTTCTTGACAAAGACGCTAGAGCGGTTTGCCATTTCCTTCTCCGGCTCATTTTATAGATGAGGAAACTGAGGCAAACAGGGTTAAGTGACTTGCCCGAGGTCACGCGGCTATAAGTATCAGATGGATTTGAACTCAGGTATTCCTGACTCCAGGTCTGCTCTCTATGCCCTATGGCGCCACCTAGCTGCCCAGTAAAAATGATTGGTTTTTAAAAACAGGAATCAGTTTAACATAACCTAGCCGAAGAAAGGCCTGGGTGATATACAGAATAGAGAGCGGACGTCAAAGCCAGGAACATGGGGTTCAGGTCACCCAGTTAACTTCTTGGTGCTCTAGGAAACTAGGACTACAAATTTCAGAGAAGGTGCTGACCTGCACTGGTAGAGGGACTTTCCTCACCTGGAAATTCCCTATCCCAAAGAAATCAGAGGCCCAGTCCTTTCCTAGTGGGAAAAAAGTCCATTTGGCTTCACATGTGCAAGGACTACCTGCTACCTACAGAGATATTTTCTTATTTAATGGTGACTCAATTGATGTAATTTATTTACTCTGTCAATAATCATTTATTAAGTGCCTACTGTGTACCAGGCACTGTACTAACCTCTGGGGAGGTACAAAGACATGCCAAAGACAGTCCCTGCTCTCAAGGACCTTACAGTCTCCAGTGGGAGACAGCATGCAAACGACTATTTACAAGCAAGCTATATATAGTATACACTGTCAATGAAGGAACCAGAATCTAGGGGGATTGAGGAAGGCTTCCAGAAGGTGGGATCTGAGCTGGGGCTTGAAGGAAGAGAGGAGGAGGGGGAATATGGTTATCTCCACCATTCCATATATGCTCATGTAGATGAGAAAAGTGTCTTGGAATATGGGTGGGGCGCCATCATTATCCTAAATGTGAAACTCTAATGGCCATTTTTACCCCAAGCTAGGATTATGACAATAGTCTTTTAGGGGATCTCTCCAACAGTAGGCTCCCTTTGTTTTCCCCCATCCTGCACCCCCATGCTTGGATTCCACTTCCTAACATGCCGCTTTCTCTCTGTCATTTCCTTGTTCAAAATCTTTCCTCGCCTTGAACAGTCATTCTCAGGGTGTGGTGCGGGGACCTTTAGGGGGTCCCTGAGACCCCTTCAGGGGGTCTGCGAGGTCAAAGCCATTTCCCATAACATATAACATAGAGCACCGGGCTCGGTGATGCAGCTCTAGAAAGACTACAAAGGCAGTGTTGGCCTCTGCCTTTGGGGGGCTTACAATCTGCTTAAGGAGACAAGACTAAGGCTCAGAGATGAAAAGTTGGGGAACCATTTCTGCTCCTTCTGAGATCCATCAGTGATGGCTGCGCTTCTCAGTGCTAGGCATGTAGTGAGCAAGTGCACAGTGAATCCCTATGGAATTGAATTGACAATTTGACTAAAGATAAAGATCCAAATTCTTCTGCTCCACACAACACCACCACAGAGGGTTCTAAGGTTTACAAAGCACTCTAAGTACATTAACTTATTTGATCCTCACAATAGACCTGAGGCAGATGCTGTTACCACTCCCATTTTGTAGAAGAGGACACTGAGACCCAGAGAGGTGAAGTGACTTGCCCAGAGTCACACAGCTAGTAAGTGTCTGAGACAGGATTTGCACTCTGGACTTCATGGCTCTGCAACCACCGCACCACTCAGATGTCTCCAGCTAGAATCACAGAACCCTGGAGTTGAAAAGGATCCCACCCAAGCTGTGCCTGAACAGGACCCCTGCCACAACACCCTTAACCAGGGGTCATCTAGCTTCCACTTGGGCTGGAAGGGACGCTGAGGTTGTATAAGTGGTAAACAGGGAGACCTGAGCTCAAATCCTGCCCCAGATGCATTTTGCTGTGTAATCCTTGCTATGTCATTTTACCTCTCAGCCTCAGTTTCCTCATCTGTAAAATAAGGCTAATAATAGCTCAGAGCTATATAAATGTTAGCTATTACTATGTACATAGGAAGAAACTAAGGCCCTGCCTTTCCCAAAGTCACACAGGCAGTATATGGGCTTGGACTCCAACCCACATTCTCTGGCTCCTAATCCATCACTTTCTTCACTCAACCTTACAGCTTCCCTTCGGTATGATTTTTGTTAATACACATCTGATATCTATTAGTCATTTAGTAAAGTTTTGTTGAGTTGAATTCCAAAGATCACCTAAAAAAAGGCGGAATGGCTTCCTGAGTGTAGGAACAACTTTCAGAGTACATTTCATTAACAGAATGGACAAACCAAGGACTATTTTACTCAGAAAGCAGCCCTAGCTCTTCATTCCAACCCAGTCTATTTGCCGCAGCTTCCAAGAGAATCTAAAGCTATTCTACTCAACTGGAAATGGTACTTTTCCTGGGCTCTACAAGACCCACTTCTTTAGGCCACCCTGATCGCAGTTAGCCCAGCAAAGAGCAGCTGCTTGGGGGTCCATCCAGCTGTCATCCATCCCCATCTGCATGCAGCAAGCTCATCTTCAGCGTCCGTAGATGGGCAGCCCTCCAGGAGGCTGGTTGTACATCCGCATGTCTACACGCCCAGGGTTGGAGTCTGTGTCTCCATGGTTATCCCTAACCCAGAGGAGATTGTGGATTTCAAAGTTCCCCCAGTCGTTCCTTTTAAAACAAATGACTAATGAAAGGGCAGGTGTGTTCAGAGCCCTCTATGATTAGCTGTAATTCTTGGCAGGGCGCAACACGCTTATTCCTCTGAATTAGTGCAGGGCACCAGGAATTTACCACGGAGCTAATTGCGATCAGATGAAAACAAGCAGCCTCAGTATGTGGGCATGAAGCAAGACAAAACAGATGCCAGAGTTTTTCAAAGCAGTACCCTCCGACATGTGCAGCTCAGGGTGACTGACGACTGGTTTGGCTAAATGTCAGTCTCCTGTGGGTAGTGTATTGGGGGAGCCTGAGAGACCGTCAGATTCTAGCTGTGTATCTGGGCAACCACACATCCTTGCCTCCTTCCCTACCACACACACTTAATATATATTTGTAGGACTCTTCTTTATGCTTAGATAAAGCAAAGCATTAAAATGATGGGCCAAATTTTAAAGCATCTGAATGGCCTTAGCTCCTTTTTCGGTACATAGAACATCCATGGCCTAAGGGAATGATTTTTGCCTAAATAAATACAATAATAGATAGTTTTACTCATTGTATATCCTTGAAATGCAAGCATTGAAAAAAAAAAGAATATATCAATGTATTGTGGATAAAATTTCCCATATTTAATACTGTAGCTATGCAGGAATAGGTCTATCCTAGTGGGTCAGATTTTCAAAATCTCTGACCTCTAAAAGAAAGTATAATAATGTGAATTTATTATTCATAATAATGTTGATGAGGCTGACTTTCCTGTAACAATATTAATCATTTTAATTTTTATCTGTATCTACACCCAGAGATTATAATAAAAGCATTTCTATAGACCTAAAAAACAAATAAAGATCCTTCTTGTTCTTAATCATATTTCCTTCAATAAAAATACATTCTGGAAAAGACAAATGAAATTTTTAAAAAATGTGGTCCTAAATCAAATCTCGTTTTATTACATTGGTGGTTTTATTTAAGTCCCCATCGGGGGAGGAGGGGGAATGATGATGACTGTGTTCTTTTGTAATGCCATAGTCATATAAATAGGTTTGGGTACTGTGGCTGTGGCCCTGACCTTCTGACTGCCTTGGGGTTGGGCTTCACTGCTATCCCAAGCTAGATCCAGCCTATGAAAATGCTGTTATGTGGCACTAACGGACAGATGGAATGCTTAGACAAGAAGGTTCTATGACAGTTGGTCAGAGCAGAAGAGAGAGAAGGCAGCGTGCAGCAGGAAGGTGTCCTTGGTTCAGGGTTGCCAAATATTCTATATCTACAAGATTGTCTCGCACATATGAGAATATTCCATATTTCAGTTGTCTTTTTCCAATTCCAAACGTCGAGATGCAAAATGTTTACATATGTGAGCCTGGTTAGACACCACCTTTGACTACAGTTAGCATACAATCCTTCCTTTACAGTCAGAATATGTCCCTTATACTCCAGTCTAAAATCTGGCCACCCTGTCTCAGTGAGGGATGACCCCTTACACATTTTCTGACTGAATAGCCCACAGGAGCTGGTTCAGAGATGACCAAGCACCAGACAGTATCTTCAGTGCTAACAAACCTATCCCAGGTTAGTCTTCACCTCCAGGACCCCGGAGCTTAGGCAAAATATTACTCGACTTCAAAGAAAAGTTCATTAGAGTAACCAAGAAAAAGTATTTTCACCAACAATGCAAGAGGCAAAAATATCACTTGTAAAAATTATTTGCATGATATAAATACTTAAGGGCCTCTGTATTTTTCTCTCTTATCTCCCTCTCAATATGCAATAGGCTGTTTTGCCAGATACATTTTTCCCCCACTTCTAATATATTCTCTTCCATTGGAGTCCTACTCTGATGCCTCGTTGTGGTATGGAGTTGACCCTAGATTCTGAAAGGACACAATATTAAGTTCTGGCAGGTACTACCAGCTGGAAAGGCTTTGAGTAAGGGCCTAGTCTTTTGTCTAATGACCAGTTTAAGTTTGAAGAGTTTCAACCCTAGAATGACCACTGCGTGATGAAGTTGGAGGAGGGAGGACACAGTAACTCATGAAATTTGACTGTCTTCTAAATCATAAATGGTGGCAGGAGTTATCCACACGAGTGATATCATAGATCCTTGAACTAAAGGAAGATTTTGGAATGCCCAAATGCTTCTACGAATTAGTTTAGGTCTGGGTCTCCAGGAAAGGAAACACAGTTCAAGTCACCTTACGTATATGGAGGTTATTGATAATTCTCAAAACGCTGGTTGTACGAGCACACATGAAGGCTCCAAGGATATACGTGCTAATCAGCTTTGTGGACAATCCGTTTTCTGACTTGTCCATTCTACTCTCTGAGAAGCAAAACAGCCAGGAAAAAGAGCCCTGCCCAGAGCTGAAAGCTGGATTTTGTTTGGCTACAGTAACACTGTTTTTATCCTCGGGAAAGCAGAAGAAGCTGAAGCCTTTTTGCCTGTGAGCCAGTCTAGGGTAAGCAGACCTCAGGTCCCTTTTGGGCACTCCAATCATGAGTAAGCTAGTTAAGCAAATACATGTAGAATAATTTCTTTGGCATCTGGTCCCAAACTCATGGATTCATTGGTCACTCTTGCTATTTCTATCGATCTCCCTTCCACCATTACCCCTACGGAGGAAGGGGCCCAGTCTGTCCATGCTGTATCACTACAATGGTCCATCATCATTGTATCAAACAGGATGAAGTATAAGCATCCCCCTTAGCCTACCTGCTGCTGAAGCTATCCCCAAAATAGTTTCAGTGAGCATGAAGATGAACTGGGATCTCCATACTTTCTTTAGTTACCAACAAAGTCTTTTTAAACACACACACACATACACATACACACACACACAAACACACACACACACACACACACACACACACACACCCTGTAAAAAATAGAGAAAAAAAAATAGAGGAATTTATTTCCTTTGAATTTCCACATCTGAGAAGCTCTTAAGCTAACTGTAGAAATAGAAATGCCCCCCCATGACAAGATAAGAAAGTGATTATTGCTAAATTCCAGGTGTGGTTGTTTAGTCATTTTTCAATTATGTCCAACTCTTCTTGACCCTATGTAGGGTTTACTTGGCAAAGATACTGGAGTGGTTTGGCATTTCCTCCTCCATCTCATTTTACAGATGAGGAAACTGAGGCAAACAGGGTTAAGTGACTTGCCCAGGGTCTCCCAGCTAGTAAGTGTCTGAGCCTTGATTTGAACTCAGAAAGAAGAGTCTTCCTGACTGCAGGCCTCCCAGCTAGTAAGTGTCTGAGCCTTGATTTGAACTCAGAAAGCAGAGTCTTCCTGTGCGTTATAGAGTCACCTAGCTGCCCTATGAATTCCAGGAGAACGCCGATGAATCAAGATGGCAGGCAAGGGGCACAAGTATTGACTTTGGAAACTATGATGCTACTGAAAGTCATTGTGTTTCATTTCTATAGCATGTTTCTTCACCTGGTGCCTAGCACCTAGTAGTCAATGACCCCTAGAAACTTAGCCACCCTTCCTGTCTTTCAAAAACAAAAAGCGCAATGAGATAACAACTGCCCAGCCTTTCACAGATATCTATATAGGATGCCAAGCCAAGTCCATTGAAATGGATGAGGAAGTCTCTGAGCAGGAGAGAATGGATCCTCCAACTTATTCTACTCATACTTAGTGGAAAAGAATTTGATTTACTTCTTTTCTATGGAAAGAACATACACTGTAGAAAAGAGAATACCATGAGATAAGGAAAGTTTCAGTAATGTTGTGGAAAGCCTTGAATGCCAGTATTGGGAGATTGCATTTTATCCAGTTTGCAATATGAAGCTAGGGTAGACCCTTGAGAAGAGGAATCCATTAGGTCAGAGCAGTGTGGTGGATGTCTTATGGGAGAGTAAAGACTGAAGACAAGGAAATTAGGCAGAAGACTATTATAACAGTCAAAGTGGGAAGAAGGGAGGGTCTAAACTAGGATCACTACCCTGGGAATAGAAAGGAAGGAGCGGATGAGAGACAGATTACAGAGATGGGAATGACAGTGTCTTGGCAGTTAATGGCATGAAGCAAAGGAGAGCAGAGAGTCAAAGAGAGCCAGCTCCAAGAGTCAGAGCCTTTGAAGGTCCTGGGGGAATATGGTGCCATTAATAGAAAGAGAGAAGTTACAAGAAGAGGCAAATAAGAGAAGGAAATGATAATTATGATAACATTTGTGCAACTTATCATGGTTGACATTGTAAAGGATGCTTTACATTTATCTATATGTATTATACACTTACATTTATTATCGCATTTGATCTTCATAACCCTATGAGGTAAGTGCTATACTCTTAAACTCCTTTTACAGATGATGAAGTTAAGGCTAGAAGGTTAAGTGATTTGCCCAGGGTAACACAGGTAGGAAGTATCTGAAGCAGGATTTTAAATCAGGTCTTCCCAATTCCGAGTCTGATGCCTGGTCCACTATGACAGCTTGAGTTTTAAGTGTCGATGGGATATCCAGATGGATATGACTAACCACCTGAATCTCTAGCAAGGGGGATGTTTATACTATACTTTATTAATTAATATTATATTATTTATATTGATAGATGATATTTATATGCCACCTACTATGTGCCAGGCACTGTAGTAAACACTTTTTTGCAAATATCATCTCATTTGATCCTCACAACAACCCTGGGAGGTAGGTGCTATTATTATGTCCATTTTAAAAATGAGAAAATTGAAGCAAACAAAGATTGAGAGACTTGCAGGTCACAAAGCTAGTGAGCGTCTGAGGCCAGATTTGAATTCAGGTTTTCTTAATTCCTGGCCCAGCACTGTGCTGCCTAGCTGTTCTGGTAGAGATATAGATTTGGGAGTCATTTGCGTGGAAGTTGAAACAAGTCTAGTCAATAAGATTACCAATGGAAATCACATAAAGAGGGAAGAGAAGATTGTTTAGGATAAGTCCATGGATGGGTCCATCCATGCTTAAGGGATAGGAGGAAGGAAATCCCAGAAAAGAGACAGGGAAAAAGCGATCGCAGAAATATAAGAACCATGTGATGGAAAACAAAGGAGAAAAGGGTACAAAGAAGAGAATAGTTCCCAGTGACGAGTGCCACAAAAGGGCCAGACAAAAGGCCGGTGGATTTAGCGAGCAGGACAACATCAATCACCTGGAGAGAGGTGTTTCATCATAGTGGTAGGGACAGAGGCCAGACTGCAAGGCAATGAAGAGTGAGTGGTTGGTGAGAAAATGGAAGAGGGGAGCTCCAGGAGTTTTTCAATGAAGGGAAGAGAAGAGTAATAGGAAAATAGTATGAAGGTAATAGCGAGATCAAGGGAAGGGTCTTATTGGTGGATTTTTTTTAACATTGGAGGTTAAGTATGTTGTAGCCTGAAAGAATGAATGGTTGAAGATTCATGTTTCTCCACTTTCCGAGTCCTCAGTCTCCCCATCTGTATAAATGAAAATGTTAGATTATATTATCTTTAAGGTCCCTCTTTTTATCATTCTTTGACCTTTAAATAGATAATTGCCAATCATGATACTTATTAAAGAACAGCAATTAAGCAGATCTCCATCTCACCTTCAGTGATGTCATGACTGAGCAACACATGCTACATGTTTTTCTTCTATGCATACTGTTTTTTGAAAGCACCTCCTGAAGGTCAGGGTCAATATTTGGCCATTAGCATCATTAGTCTACATGAACATAGAGCATCATACATGCAGAGTCTCTTAGAATTATTACTGATTCCTCTCAGCTAAGCCTTGGAAGTAGATTGGTGACAGATGCTATTATGCCTGCTTTACAGATGGAGAAGATAAAGCATAGAAAAGTCAAGTGCTTAAATTGACTCAAGGAATCCATGACCAAATCAGGATTAGAACTAATCTCACTTCTAGCCCAATGTCCATGAAACTGTTACTTCATGTGGTCTTTGAGACAAATAATGCAAAATCATAAAACTTTCCAAAGCAAGGGGTAGATTGATTGTTTGGAGGGTGTTACATTTTCTTTAAGGGTGTTTTTTTTTCCTCTCTTCTTTGTCATTCTCCAAAATATACATCCCAATTTCAGCACAACTCACCCCTCAACAAATCCATCTTTGTAACCACTAGGTGGTGCTAGGAAATGTTCCACTCTCTCTAAAGGCCAGAAGTGAGATGGCCTGTCTTCCTATGGTTCTAGCTGGTTCTAAGGAGGCTGAGGCTTTGACCTCACTCCGACTATCTCCCCCACAAACAACAAAACACTACACAAGCCAAAGCTTCTGCCACTAAGTCGGAAGTATCATCTGTATCTATGAAAGATAAGACCATATCATAATTTATCACCACAGGAATAAAAAGTAGCCATGTACTTAAAACTCTAATGTCCTGTCCACATTGAATTTCACCCTACTCCATTTTTACTTTGATTCTTCAAAGAAATTAAACCTGTCCCAAAATACAAAATTCAAAAATCTTAAGAGATATTAGTAGAAAGTAAACTCCTTGAGGGCAGGGACTGTTTTTGGTTTTGCCTGTATATCTCCAACCAAAACACAGCGACTTGTACCTAGGAAGCACCAATAAATGTTTGGAGAATGGAATAGAATAGAACCAAGTGAAATGGAATGGAAAATGGGTATGGGTATGTCTTAGATGATCCTCTCAAGTTGGACAATGACTTCACAAACAAGAAAATGACGGGAACTCTAAAAGGTTCTTCCTCTGGTATTCAATTCAAATCAAACAACTATTGAACGTTTACAGTGTACAAGGCACTGTGCTAAGTTGTGGTGATACAAAGATGAAAAAAGAAACCTGCCTTCAAGAAGCCTCAGCTCTCCATAGAACCGAGATCTGAGCTAAACTGAAGAATGCTGCAGCAAGTGGGGATTTGAACCACTCTGGAGTTGGGCATAGCTTTAAAAGTGCCATGAGTCTTTTGTGTTTTGTTTGTTTTAGAAAAAGACGAACCATCCCATTATTGCCTTGTTCTTAATATATCGCATTTCTTGTAACCATTTGTCATTTATTTTATTGTAGACTTTTGGTTTGGAGCAAATGAGATGGTCTATTTGCACCTAGTAAAGAAGACCTCGAGTTCCATCTTTGCTTGTGATGCTTTTTGGCAAGGTAAGTACATTTTTTTTTCTGATTTGTAAGCTCCAAGCTAGTCTCTGCAACCATTGCTTCTGTAATAACTGCTCCTACCACAACCATCGCAATCTCTAATTTTATCAAGGAATATAAAAAATTGATCAAAATCTAAACTCATTCTTAATAAAACAGGACAAGCCACGTTAGTAGTAAGGAAGAGGTACAAAAGAAAGCCGTTAGACAGAATGATGAGGACAATGAGCAGCATAGTGGAAATGAGGAGATTCGGATTCTCATCCTAATGCAGTGCCAATAACCAGCTGAGTGACCTTGGGCAAGAGACCTAATCTCTTTAGACCTCAGTTTCTTGAGATTCAAAATGTGCAGGTTGAGCCGAATCACCTCCAAAGTACCTTCAACCTAAAAATGAGAAAAAAAATCTGTAAGTCTAAATTCTGTGTTATGGAAATTCTCACAAGTGTAAGTCACTGTTCTATGCCTTTAAGACATGATTCTGTCCATTCTGTCCATAGTTCTCAAGGATACATAGACTAGTATGGATTCCAGGAGCAAGTGGCCATTGACCAGAGTGCCATATGGTTCTCTATTTCTCTTTCAAGTCTGTTGTATTTATAAAGTAGCTAACAAAGTTGGCATCTTCCAATTACCTTGTCTCTGGAGTCTTTGACCTATAAAATTTCCTTTGAGAAGACTAGCCTCTTGACATCTAAGCTACCTGAGCCTATCTCTATTAAATAGGATCCTTGGTTCTTCCTGCCTTGAGAGTGATATGATGAAAATAAAATTCTTGGAGATAATATCATTGAAAGATAGCATCTCCTCCTAGTACTATCTTGAAGACACAAATGTCTCAGAGTCTGAGCATATTCTGAGATGTCTTGGCTAACTGTTACTCACTGATGATAGACTTTTTTGTTGAAAGATGCCTGGGACCCTGTTATTAAATTCTCCACTATGGAAAAACCAGATTTTGCTTCCTAGGACGTTATTTTGGGGGCATAATCTGGGTTTGGAGAAGAGACTTCAGAAATGCCTTCATTTTTGGATTCCAAACCAATATGGTAGCCTCCGAGAGAGGAGGGTCAGTGTGTGCAGCATATAATGCCTGCTCAAAGTCATAGATAATGAAAGAGAAAGCAACTAGAATGCTTCAGGAGCTGGGATTGAGAAAGCAATGTGCCACTGTGCGGCATTCCTTGGCCTTTTGAGTTTTGTGCCCAAGGAGTTACAGGGATCTTTGAAGGGAGTTCCCTTCTTAACTGAAGACTAAACCTTTGACTTTGAAATACAAGAAGAGTACCTTAGTACTGCCTGTGGAGACTCCCTGACAGGATTATTCTAATTGCCCAGTAGGGATTACTGTTGCTTTTCCCCCTATTCCTCCAGATATTATTTTCTGGCATCAAATAAAGGGAATTGGAGCCTTAAGAACATATATTCACTACTGTGTACTGTAGGTTAGATATAAAATTCTCCTCCAAAATAATGGGAGAGCCATCGTATGTGATCAGCCAGGTATAATACTAACAAGTGCCTCTTAAAGAGTCAACTGCTCTCCCGTAAAGAGCATCCCCAAGCAACACCCACTGCTAGTCTAGGTTGGATATTGAGTTTATTTGATTTTGTGTTGATTTATTTGTTTGCTAGACTTCTAGAGCAGTGGGCCTCAGCTTTACTGTTTCAAGCACTCGTTCCAATATTTCTAGGTTCACAGGCCTGTTATTATTATTTAGCATTTTAAAAGTATACAGTAACATGCTTGGCACTTTACTATGACTCATAAAAAGAGATGATCCTGACCATCCAGCATGAGGTGAATACCTATATGGTATTGGATGAGATGGCCAGGAAATTATAGCATTCACACAGACCTGAATAGCTATTAGGAGTGGACTGGTTCTGTTCCATTATCTGTGCCATAGCTCCATGCCTTGTTTTCTCAACTCATGGGCTAACCTTGGGCCAGTCGTTGCCCTACTCTGACTCTCAGATTTCTTAACTCTAAAATGAGCATGTTGAGCTGACAAAGCATTAGAATCCCTTCTGGCTCTCATAGTCTATTATTTCACAGTCTAGGCCCCAAAAGAGCCATCATAACTGATCCCACAACTGCAGGATCACCGTTCAATCTGCTGCTGTCTCAGCACCCAAGATACAAAGAAACGGGACCAGCCAAAGGAAGCGCTTGGGCATCTTACAGGCTTCCAGGCAAAGAGACAGAAAGCCTCCCTTTTGCTTGGCCTTTGGCCTCTGACTTATGGACGTTAAGTAGGGGCTGTAGGAACAGAGAGAAGGTGTCAAATGTGAGAAATGTTGAGTTAGCAAAAGTGACTACTTGGCTATGTGACTGAAGGGAAAGTTGGGAGTTGAACATAATGCCAAGGTTGTAATCCTAGGAGACTAGAAGAATGGGGGTTACAGAAATAGACGTGTATTTCCTTGCTTTATATCCTGCCTCACACATAAGGAAGTTTTAAAACAAATAATGGCCACTACTCACACCAAATTAGCAAAAAAAGCAACATATTGACATGGAGGTCCTCAGGAAGCCTAGGTGTCCTACATTAAATGAGCCTGAGAGGGTTGGCACAGATGGTAAACAATGAAAAATCAATAGAAAAGAAAAGTAATAGGGACTTGGGAAAAGAGAGAAGATGGAAATTTTGGAAATTTCAAAATTGAGATGAGTGTATAAATAGAGGGTTAGAAAAGAGCAGATACAGAAGGTAATGATAAAAAGTGTAGCCTCAGATTAATTCTCATCTGTATCTCTCCCCAATTGCTTCTCTTAAGCACTGCAGAGTGGTGGAAAAACCTCTCTGGATTTGGAGTCTGCTTAGGACTTTTGTGACTGGGGGAATGAGTGACAACCTTCACAGGCCTTCACCTCATTGCCTGTAAAATGAGGGGGTTGTCTTAGGTGATCTCTGGGGTCTTGTCCAGCTCCACTTTGTCTCATGGCTGCATTCCTCAGGATCATCCCTTTGATGCTCCAATGGCTTGGTGATGATCCCATCATCATGGATCGTCCCATTCTATTGACTTTGTTTGAGGAATTAAAAGAGGTTTTGCAAAAAGAACCAAACCCAACAGTGATGCTAAAAGCAATAGGCGTAAGAAGTGAATTTTAACTTACATAAGAGAAAGCTTAAGACTTAAGGAAACGTGAAGTTTCACATATAATCCTATTTTTTTGCAATTCTATTTTGTATACAGAAATGGTCTCTCTTTTGTATTTGCTAAATTCAGTATAAAATGGAATAAGGTTTTTTTTTTAAAAAAAAAGCAGGCCAAAAAATACATTTCCAAAACAAGTAACAACAGAGCAAAATGAGAATGAAAACAAACTATGATCTTTGTTAAAAGATAATGGTTCCATGATTCTGTGACTTTGATTTTACTTAAAGTCTCGTTTTGTTTTTTTTTTTTGTAATGACTTTAAAAGACACAGAAGTGGGAACAAGGGAAGGACACAAATAAGGCAGCCACAGGCCTCTCCAAATTCAGGTCGTTGGGTGAGACACCATCTCAAGACAGCTCCACATACTAGGAAAGCCCCCATACAAGGACCACCAACACTACCCACCTAATGAGACAGCGCCAAAGTGAAGGAGGGCTACTGGTTTTCTAAGACAAGGAGGGTTCTCACTCAGGTGCATCAAACTAGCTTCCTGTCTCTAAGGCCACAAGAAGAGGGTCCCCAGAGACTATAAATAGCAAAACTTCTGCTGGGCAGCATAGGCCTTGGAAGGTTGCAGGCATGGAAGATCCCAGACAAAGGCAAAGTTGGAGTTCAAAGGAAAAGGTCTAGATGTCTAGAGGAAAGACGGCCCAACCCAAATGAGTCTGGGAGATCTCAGAGAGCCCGTGGCAGACCAGAGGCTTTGTGGACTGCCACAAAGGAAATCTCTCAACATGTGCAAATCTCATCCATGTCCTCACATAAATCTTCTACAGGGAGTCCACCAACATGCTAGGGGCCTTCTTCAAGACACACTGAGCAATTACTAGGCAGATTTTCCATCTGGAATCCCTAATTCTCATTATACAACCAGCCCCTTTCCTTTTCCAGTCATGCATCCCATTGGTAATACCGTTGATGATGCTTCTCCTGGGTAGCTCTTCACTAGAAATATAATATGGCCTAATCTTGCCTACTATGTACATCTCCAGTGCCCTTCTGTTACTTTAATTGCAAAGTCAGTTGCAACTTTAATTCTTCAGAGACTGTGACATTCCATCACAGTCATACAATATTGCAGAAAAATATCGATGTTAAAAATATTAGCCTTTGTTTCAGGGAGGATCCTGGGGTCATTTAAAGTGCTAAGCAGTTTCCTAAGTGCAGTCTGGTCTATTTTATTCTCCTTATTCAATTACAGACCCTATTCATTGTTAATTCAAAGTGTTCATCCAAGATGTATGTACCAGTGGAATAGCTATAAGGCTCGTCCATCCAACTGCAGATTACAATTTGGAAAATAGACATTCTTCATCCACTTGATTTTTCTTGAATGGATAGACAGGCAAACTCTGGAACAATAATGGATCTCGTTTAGTAAGCTTTCTAATGTTCTAAGGTTTGGTGCAATAAATACAAGGAGGGTCACCATCAATAGGGAATCCTTCTTTGATTTAGACTGTTCTCTGCCTCAGAGGTATAAAACACACAATTGCGTTGCAGCCCACAGCACTCCTAATGCCAAACCAGATTGAAATTAAATTGGGAAATACTTAGCAAACTAAACTAAATACAATGTAATATAGATTATGTTAATATGTGGTTTTCCAAGTATATAGCCCATACAGATCCTTATGTATGGTTTATTGGTGTTGTTATTTAGTTGTTTTCAATTGTGTCCAACTCTTCCTGACCCTTTTCTGGGGTTTTCTTGGCAGAGATACTGCAATGGTTTGTCATTTCCTTCCCCAGGTTATTTCACAGATAAGAAAACTGAGGCACACAGGGTTTGACTTGCCCAGGGACACACAGCTAGTAAGTGTTGGAGGTCACATTTGAACTCAGGTCTCCCAGACTCCTGGCCCTGAGCTCTATCGACTGTGCCATGTAGCTGCCCTATGTATGGTTTAGTGGCCGCCATTTCTATTTGGGTTTGACATCACTGCTCTACGTTCTCCATGACAGTGGCATACATCTTTGGTGAGCATACATCCTGCATCTAGGATCAGCCCTAGAAAAACTGAAATTTATTATTCACATTTAGCTAATAATACACCCCTTTAAAAGAAGCATTCTGTGAGGTGCTGACTACTTCAGTTTAAAACTGCTTCTTTTTCCTATGATACCAGCAGTTAACTTCCTCATCTTCTGTCTGTGGGTTAGATTCTGAGCATTTTCACCTAGTAAATGGTCATCCGCTATGGAAGTTTTGTGAAAATAGAAACACCTTCTGGGTCCACCTTTAAAGGGACATGGCAGCCGGCTGATATCTAATTGCTCCTAACCAGCAAAATAGCTACTCACCTATTTCCTAACAGTGAAGACCCTGGGCAAGTGGATAAGAATAATGTCTCCCCAAGGAGAGAGGACTGGTAATATTTTAATGCTTGGAACTTTTTATGAAAGTCAAAGAACTCCTTTTAAAAAACCCAACAGTGTTCCACAATGTCTTAAAATCAGGCATCTACATTATTGCAAGTAAGATGACCTAAGTGATGGCTATTTTGTTTCATCATTAACTTTGATTGGTCCTCCTACCCCATATGCTAACTAGTATGTGATAATTTCATTCCAGTGGGTCCTCTTACATATTAATTACTTTCCAATAGTACCTTGCCCTCCGCCCCCCACGTCATCACCTACATGTAACTTCTGTCTCCATAGAGAGACATCAACTGCTACTCTTTCTAGAAAGGAAAGAACAACCTTGGATTTTTCCGCAAAGAAAAAAATTCTCATCTTAGTACTAGTAATGTCCCAAAGGCTTTTGAAGCCAGGTGTCCACATTATTTCTAGTAACACTGAAAATTTTCTGAGCCATTATATCCTATAATTTAATGTAGTAGCCACTACTACCCTTCTACTGTAAGCTGAGTAGAAAGAGTTGAGCGAGGGATATTGACATAGAAATCCCTGGTCCCCCAAACATGAGATAACAAACATGACCCAGATCCTTAAACATTAAATGAAACTGAACGAGCTGGCACAGACAAGAAAAGACAAGAAATGGCAAAATGAAGGTATGGGGACTGAGGAAAAAATAAAGAAAATCCAGAAAGTAAGAAATTGATAAAGAGGAGAAAAAAGATCAAAATGGAAGATCCAAATTGGAAAAAGAATATGTAACAATTTATTTCACTTAGGCCCCATTTCACATATAATATAACATATCATCTAACATTCATCGACTACTTCGTACAATGCACTAGGTACTTTATATCAGGATATACAGCATTTTGCTGAAATGAATTAATAATGAAACATTACACTTCTGTTGATGCAATATTGATAGGTTATACAAAGGAATTGATACAGATAAACATAAATACTGTATACTTGTAGTATCATATATCTAAGCAAACTGGAACACCAGAAGATTGAAATTCCTGCTAATGATATATTTTGTAAATGTCCTTCTACTTTATGAATATACCATATGAAAATATCATATGGACTCATTCAATACTGTCTCTACTTTCTTTGTGAAAGAAAGAAAGAAAGAAAAAGAAAGGAGGAAGGGAGGAAGGAAGGAAAGAAAGAAAGAAAGAAAAGGAAGGAAGGAAGAAAGAAAAGAAAAAGGAAGGAAGGAAGAAAGAAAGAGAGAGAAAGAAAGAAAGGAAGGAAGGAAGAAAGGAAGGAAGAAAGAAAGAGAGAAAGAGAGAAAAGAAAGGAGGAAGGGAGGAAAGAAAGAAAGAAAGAAAGAAAGGGAAGGAAGGAAAGAAAGAAAGAAAAAGAAAGAAAGAAAGGAAGAAAGAAAGGGAAGGAAGGAAAGAAAGAAAGAAAAAGAAGGGAGGAAGAGAGGAAGGAAAGAAAGAAAGAAAGAAAGAAAGAAAGAAAGAAAGAAAGAAAGAAAGAAAGAAAGAAAGAAAGAAAGAAAGAAGGGTGGAAGGGAGGAAGGAAGGAAGGAGGGAGGGAGGAAGGAAGGAAGAAGAGCAAAAGAAAGAAACTACTGTTTTTCTTAAAGCTCAGCATTCTCCACAAACAATAAAGTAGCTTTCTTTTCTTTCCTATGGGTCATGCAAAGGTGGAAACTAGACAGATATAATTCCTACACTATCATCATTCATCTTTGAAAGGTTATGGAGAGTGGGAGATGTACCACCAAGGAAGGCAAAGGTCCTGATTTTTCAGAAAGAAAAAAAATAATTGAAATGCTGGGAAGAAGGCTGGGGTCTGTAGACCACAGGCTAATGAGCCTATTTATTCCTGGCATATTATGGAAGAGACAGTTTGTGAACATTTAGAAAAAGAAGCAGTAATCACAGAGAGCCAACATGGCTTCATCAAAACAGGATATGCCATGCTCAGGCCAAGTCAAATCAACAAGCATTTATTATGCACCTACATATGCTACTTCTTGCTAAGCCCTGGAGATAAAAGATAGTCCTCACTCTCAAAGAGTTCACAATCTAATATGGGAGGCAACATGTAAACAGCTATGTACGAACAGTACATGCATACATAAATATGTATACATATATAATAAATTGGTGATACAGTCAGTTCTGCCATGATGCTTGTTTAGAAAATTCAAATTTATTCCAACATGACAGATAGATTAGGGTACATTTTGAGCATAACACGAATTTCAAGTTTGCTGATGCGTGATTTCCTCCACAAGAAATAGCAAGAAGGCAAAAAATGGCACAATTTTACAGTAATTCACCAGTTGCAACCCTCCCGGCTCACACTTCCACAAGAAAACTTCGGGTCTTCATCAAGGCAAAGTGCCATATTTGTGATGTATCTTCTGGTGCGATTACAGCTATGGCCTGCCCAACTAGGCAGAGATTTTACTAGCCTTGGGTGGGGTGGGGTGGGAGTGGGGGGCAGGGGCAGTGGCAGCCTGAGGCCATGGACAAGGCCACTATTTATTGTAGTACTTATGTGTTTCTTAACCATTTAACATGTATAAAATGGTGCTACCTCCTTTTAAAATTAGTTTCCATTGATTTTTACATGTCAGGGACCAAAATTTTGAGCATCGTGCCCCTAACACTATTTTCCCCGTAAGCCCCGTGATTTTTAATGTGCGTAGTAACCTGGTGCTTTTGGAGAACACATGTGTCACATTATGGCAGAACTGACTATTCACAGAGAGAAAGCATCAGCATTCAGGGAGATTGAAAAAGGCTCCTTGTGGAAGGTGGGATTTTCCTTAGGATTTGAAGGAAGTCAGAAGGTAGAGATGAGGAGAAAGAATATTCCAGGCATGGAGGACAGATGATGAAAATGCCTGGAGTCAAGAGATGGATTGTTGTAGGTGAGTAATAGCTAGGGAGACAGTATCACTGGATTGCAGAGTACACAAAGGGAAGAAAGGTGTAAGAAGACTGAGAAGGTAGGAAAGGGCTGGGTTGTAAAAGACTTTAAAAGTCAGAGGATTTATATATTTAATTCTGGAGGTAATAGGAAGCCACTGACACTTAATGAATAGGAGACTTATGTCATCAAACCTATACTTTAAGAAGAGCAACTTAACCTTATTTATTTTTTTTGACAAGGCCATCAAACTGATGGATCAAGGGGATACCATCAGTTTATTTAGATTTTTGTAAAAACATTTAATAATATCTCTCCTTGTGAAAGGAGGAGAAGCCATGGACTAGTAGATTTGGAACTGGATAAACGGCCAGATATTAGTGGCAAATTGGAAAGAGCATTTCAAAGAAGTGACCTAGGGTTCCATGTTTGGTCCTGTACTGTTTAACATTTAATCAGTGCCAGCCAAAGGCACTCTCCAGGAGCTTGAGAGTCCAACAAAATATTTGAGATGTGAAAGAAAATCAATGAAACAGTAGCAACAACCTTATAGGCTGGAATGGAGAGGCAAGAAAGGCGAGATTTGAAAGTAGACAAATTTTCTAATTTATGTTCTTATATATTCATCATGGTGGGTTTGGTTTCTTTTTGTTAACAAATGGACAATCCCACACAACTAAGCAGAGCACTTCGTACATCTCAAACACACTTATCATATATTGCCCCATATTCCAACTATTGATATGGTTGTCTAATTCCTTCTCTTCCCCAATATTGTCTTCCCCAATTCATTTTACTAAATTATTTGAAGGTAGAGACCATGTTTTATAGGATCATAAACTAGAAATGAAAAGGACCTTAAAGACCCTTGAGTCTAACTCCCTTATATTTTAGAGATGAGGAGTCTGAGGCCCATAAAGATTAATTGACTTGCCCAGGGTCACATACTCAATAAATCAACAAGCATCTACTAAGTGTTTACTGTGTGCCAGGCACTGTGCTAAGCACTGGAAATATGAAGAAAGGTAAACAGTCCCTGCCTGCCCTCAAGGAGTTCATAATCTATCTGACTTACAGCCTGTAATTGTGGTGGGATTCAAACTGAGGTCTTGCTGACTCCAGGTCCAGTGCTCCATCCCACGCTGCCATGTTGTTGCTCTGTCTTCTGCAGCACCTGATAGGTACAAGGTCTCAAAAAGAGTAGGTACACAATATATTTTTGTTGTCAAATGAATTGGTTTGGGGCAAGAAAATCATAGGGACTAACCAGAGTTGGGGCAGCTAGGTGGCACAGTGGGTAGAGCGTAGGTCTGGAGTCAGGATGACTCATTTTTGTGAATTCGGATCTGGCCTCAGACAAGTTAGTAGCTGTGTGACCCAGGGCGAGTCACTGAACCCTGTTTGCCTCAGTTTCCTCATCTGCAAAATGAACTGGAGAAGGAAATGGCAAACCAGTCCAGTATCTTTGCCAAGAAAACCCAAAACGAAGTAACGAAGAGTCAGATACAGCTGAAATGACTCAACAACAAAAACTAGAGTAGATATGAAAGGAGGGAAGAAAGGAAGACTGGTAACACCTGCTTTAGTCCCAAAACACCCAAAGCAGAATCGAACTTGGAAAATCATCCTTAAGTGATAACGAGAAAGACATGGATTCTTAAGATATTCTCCTTTTGTGAATGTTTCCAAGGAAAAGAAGGAGAAGAATGAGAACATTTTTTTAAATGTTCAGGTTTATGATTTAAGAAACTAAACCACGTAGAGGAAATATCAGCATTCCTTGTGCATTCACCAAAAATATACTAGCAAGTACAAGGCCATCTTTAACTGGCGATAAGACAATAGAAATAGGTCATTTAAGTAAAGAAGACAGCATTATGGAAGCTGATGTGGCTATTGACACCGGTTGGCCTGTCTAGGCCGAACAACTTACAGAGACGCGAGAGCTTCAGGTGAATGAAAATGTATTTAATTCACAATCTCATGAAAATATTATGGACATCAAGTCAGAGGATATACTGGGACTGTAGCTTTTTGAGGGTCCTTAATTTATCTACCTGGATTTAAAAATATATATCATTCTGTTCAAACTTTAGGAATAAACACTATGCCTTTTAAAGAAATACCTGCATTTGGGTGTAAAAAGTAGATACAACAATCTTGCCTTAGTTATTGTACAAAAAAGTAGGTTCTTATTTCCGTGTGCTTAGTGATTAGTAAAGGCACCAACAGTAGCATAAATAATACTGAGCATCCCAAAAAAATCTTAGTGCAACTTTAAGCTTTAATAGCTTAAGATTTAACAGCTTAGAACTTCACTAAGACTTTTGGGATACTCTGTCAATATCCTATCCTATCACATCACATCATATATATATATATATATATATATATATATGTGGCTCAGCATAATATATGATAATGTTGTTCATATAATAGGATAGGATAGAACATAATATGTGCATATATAATATGTGAAATGTGTAATATATATACCTATACAATGTGTTTGCATTGTAAACTCTTTTTCTCTCTCCCTCCCTCCCCCCCTCCCCCTCCCTCCCTCCCTCTCTCTCTCTCTCTCTCTCTCTCTCTCTCTCTCTCTCTCTCTCTCTCCAGATTAACAAACGAACCAAATGTTCCTAAGAATCAGAGTATTAGTCAGTAGCAATCATTCCCAGAATATTTCAAAGCTGAATAAGGAAAGCTTTTATAGGTGACATCATTGGCTTCCAGGAGAATGAGGAATTGGTCTGAGGACTCACTTCTCTAAGAGCCAAAGAATGAGAAGCAAGTTCAAACAGTGAGAAAGTGTCCCTCAATCTGTTGCTTACTTTAAAAAAAGTAATGCATTACTCAAAGAACATTTAGTTCCCGTAATAGTAAAAGCATATTTGAGAAAGAAGTGTTTTTAATAAAACAGATATTAGTGGGTAACTGTAGACTACATAGGAAATCTGCTTATGCTCCTAGGATGTGAGATTTCTAAATGGAGCTGGGGTGGGGCACATCAATTATCTAGTTCAACCATCTCATTTAACAGGAGAGGGAAACTGAGATCATAAGAGGTACTGTGACTTTCCCAATATCACAAAATGAAGAAATTTAGAATAGTTTCAGTTCATATCGACACTAAGAATATGGGTTCAACTGCTTCTTATACAATAGAATTAATACGTCAGAAGCTTCACACAAATGGCTGATATCTGTACTATGCTTAAAGCCAAACATCAAAAAATCTCCATTCCATACTATTGAAGATGTCCTGAAATACATGATGTTTCTTTGATAAATTGTGGATGATGAAAAAGTTTAATGAGTACATATCCTGGGGGATAGGAGACTGTTGTTTTAGTTTCATGGTGGGGAGGAGGGTAGCATTTATAAGCTCTGGAAATCCCTAGCTCAACTCCTACATTCAATGATGAGAAGGGCCCCCTCTGAGAAAGACTACATCTTACTCATTCAGAGTTCTAGGGTACCCCTGAGGGAAAGAGGAGCACATCTATAACACTAACAGCTCAAGCTGCCCTCCTGATGGTTGCCCCCAAGAGCAGGTGTCAGTTACAATTAGTATCTCCTCTCTACCATTGTGTCAAGTGCTCCCACATGTTCTTTCTTCTGGACCCAAATCAGGTGGCTCCTTCTCTAGGATGTCGTCCCTAATCTTAGCAGAAAGTGAGCTTTCCCTCCTTTCTTTCCAAGTATGGATTCAGTATTAAAATGCATGGCCTCAAAAGTCTATTCTAAATAAAAATATATGGATAGCAAACAAGATGAACTTGGGATCTCAAACATCAAGAGGCAAATTTGACTCCATAGGTATCATTGAGGTTGATGGAATGAATCCTGTGAGTGGAACCAGATTCAAAAAGGATATTTATTCAAAAGGAAGAAGACAGGTAAAAGGGGAGAGTAGTATTGTATATTAAGAAGAAATGACTCCCATGTGTCATTTATGGTGAGGAAATCCAAGAACCAGCAGGAAGGGAACAGAGCAGAGAATATTTGGGTAAAGATCAATGGAGGCAGAAAGAGAAGTGATATTTCCATTGAGATAAACCACAGACCACCCAGACAGAGAGATGAATAGATGTGGAGTATGGTTAACAGATCACAGATCTGCTGCCGTGGTGTGTTATGGCAGGGATGGGTGATTCAATCATCTGGACATATTTTAGAACTCTATCTTCTTTCTCTGTCTCTCTGTCTTTCTCTCACACACACCAACCCCAACCCCAACACCACCACCACCAACAACAACAACCAGAACAGCTAATAACTTCTTGACTTACCTTAATGATCATTTCATCCCTCAAGAGGTAGAGGAACCAATACGGGCAAAGTCTATTCTGGATCCAATTCTCAACAAAAAGGAGCAATTGCTGAAATGGAAAAGATGGGGACTTTGGGCAAGCTAACCATTCCATCTAAAAATTATGGTAGAGAAGAAGAAAGCCAGGAATATTCTGACATAAATAATAGGTTTTGTGAGAACAGATTTCAAAAGGTTCAGAAAAGTGAGAAAATCCTACAGATTAAAGTGACACTGAAAAGTCAGCCCAAGATGAATAGGAAGATCCAAAGACCTGCTAGCTGCTCCCCAAAGGTGACAAGTAATGTCCTTTCTCTCTGCCTTTGAGCAGACCATCCCCATGATTGGAGTGCATTCCTTCCTCCCCTCCACCTCTAAGAATCACTAGCTTCTGCTAAGGCTCAGGTACCAATTCCTAGAGTGGCTCCCTTCCTAAGTACCCCTGGCTGTTGGGTTCTCATCCATCTGACATTATGGTCCTTTGTATTAACTTCTCTGTTTAAATGGTGCATCTCCAAAAGAATTTAATTGCATGAGAGCAGTAACTGGCTTTGTTTTTCTATTCCCAGAACACAGAACAATGTCCTGAACATGAAAGGTGCTTAATGAATGTTTGTTAAATTCTAATGGAGAATGAAATTTTGAATGAACGAAGAAAAACAATTTTGATGAGGACAAAAGGGGCAGTTATTAATGAGACCATATAGACATACATGGAATTGACAGACTCTCTAACTATGTATAGAGAGATTAAATATTATATACTAAATATAATTTGGATTGTAAATATATAATGTGTTAGGTAATCTACAACATCATATAACTTCTATACAGCTAAATACTGATTAATGCAAATAATTAATTCCCTGAAGTGATCTTATATATTCAGATTCACACTAATTGCGAATTATGTAAAATCTGGTCATTTGTTCCAGTCCAGTGGATATAAATTTGAATAGTGTGATTATTTCAGGGGAAATTGTTTTTCGTACTAATTGGAACCTGGTTGCATTCGATATATAATATTAAATTAAAATAATACACTAAATATAATATAAATTTAGTTGTCAGTTGCTAAGTTCCCTATATATAAAAATATGTAATGTGCGTATGTGTTATATATGGATGGAAGCCAGGGAAGGTTATGGGAGATGAATTTTTTAAAAATGATGTGGTCCTCTTAGGGCATGAGAAACTAACAATCAGAATGAACTGAGGCTGACTTAGAAAGCTAAGGATATCTCAAAGATTTTCTTCTTCTTTTATTTTGATTTTGCTACATTGGGGGGAAAATGAAGATCAGAAAAAGGATGGGTCCTTCCTTTGCTTCAGGTGAATGGGATGATGGGAACCTAAAACAGAAAAAAATGGGCAGAGCTATTCAACTTTTGTTTTGCATGTTTTCCTCTTCCAAGGATGACGATCTTTGGAATGTAATGAACAAAGTTAAAATGGCCCGTAAGGAATTTTTACTCAAGATAAGTGAAGAGACAGTAATAGAGATCCTAGCTGCCATGATGAATCAAATCACTGGGCTCAGACAGAACTACATCCTTAAGTACAGAAGAACTTGTAGATGGGGTTGCTGAACCATTGTCAGCAATCTTTAAAAGATTATATGGATCTTGGAGGATGGGAGAAGTGCCACAGGACTGGATAGAAACAGGAATTCCAATGTTTTAAGAGAGGAGATAGGTGGGACAGACGGGAATCTCCAAATCAGTAGACCTTAGAGCTTTAATTTAACTTCTGGGAAAATTCTAGACCATATTATAAAAGAGCCAGCATGACTTCACCAATGACAAGTCATTCTGGAATAAATTCACTTCTTTTTTTTTTGACAGGGTTACTAGACAGAGGAAGGAGTTGCTAAAAATGTAGCCTACCTAGACTTTTTTCAAAATATTTGACCAAGTCTCTCAGGCTGTTCTTGTGGCAAGCAAGTGAAAACATGGCATGGGATGATCATACAGTTGGGAGGATTCAGAACTGACTGTTTGGACAGATCCAACTAGACCCAAAGTATTAATGGTCAGATTAGAACTTAGGAGAGGTCTCATGTGGGATCCTTCAGGCCTGTGCTCATCCCTGTGCTGTCTAGAACCTTTGACCAATGGCTTGAATTGAGGCATCAATGGCAGGCTTAGCAGATTTTCAGGTGACACAAGGCTAGGTGTGATAGCTAACATACTGACACTGGCTCAAATTTACAAAGATGAAATGTAATAGGTGGTAATATAAAGTCTCCCACTTAGGGCCAAAAACTCAAAATCCAAAGTATGAGAGAGCCAGGCAGCATTTTCTCAAGAAAAAAAAAGGAAAGATCTGGCATTTTAGCTTAACATGAGGATGGTGTGATATAGCAACAAATCAAGAAAGTGCGTGACATCTTAGGCTGAATTAGGTAAAGCACTCGAGAATAAAGAGCTGATATTTTATGATATATATATTATATTTGATTTATTGTACTATTGTCTAATTATATTTTATGTATAATGTATATTTAAATCTAACACCATTGGTGAGTACCATGTATATCTTTAAATAACTCCTTCCTTTTTTCCTTATCCAAATTGTTCCTTGAGAATTTTCTTCATTTCTATTCAATAAATATTTATTAAGAGAGGGTTCTCCTTTGGGTAAGATAACTTTCTCCATATCCTGCCCCCTCGGTGCACACACACACACACACACACGCACACATTCACATTGTAACCAACTGAAAGGATGTCATCATGATCAGGAGCCCTTCCACACTATTCTAATTAGAATATTGGGACCAATTTAGTTTCTTTACACTTGGTATTCACCATGTCTTACTAGCAAATTCCCTACTCCTCTAACTCCTGTGAATAAGAACTTCTTTCTGCCTAAGAGAAAAACCCTTTTCTCCACTACCCCTCCATACTCTTTTCTTCCCATTCACTCCAGCCCCAGCCCTCCCCAGTCACTCTAATTCCCTGTCACATCTTTCCACTCTGGCCTTTGAAACCTTCTATTTTTAATCAATTCCCCTTCATCTGAGATCTCTTTCTCTCACATTCATTCTATTTCCTGGTGCTCACTAACATACAGCTTTCCCCACAAGAAACATCTCTTTGGGACACCTTCCCAGGCTGCTTCTCTCTCAATCCTAATGCCCAGGAATAGGAGGAAGAGTTGGCAGATCCTTTGTTCTTCATTACTACTTTCAAACCATCCCTCAACCAATATCACTTGGCCTTTCTCCTTTAAAGTTCACTTCATCTTCTTCACACTCCCTCTTCTTTCCAGTACCTAGAGCACAGTTTTCTTCTCTACCCCAACCCTTAGCCCTTTCAAATATCTGGGCCTCCCAGCTATTCAACCTCTTCAACTTCTATGCGCTGTATTTCAAGTCTTCCTCAACCACACTTGGGAGTGGCTGTGCACTTTAACCCCACCCTGACCAAATTTGTCCTTGGGTGGCAAAATTCCCAGTTGTATTCTGATCCCATCTCTGTTTGGCTTCTGTAGTAGAGTATCTCTATTATGTTAAAACTCGTTACATTGCTCAAAAGCTGCCACTGCTTCAATGAAATGTGTGAGAATCAAGAAAATAGCATTTATAGCAGTCCAAGAGATCCCCTATGGGATAAAATAATCAGTGTAGTCAATGGCCACAATTTTAACCTCAAAGATGATTTTCTCCAATATTTTTGGCACAAGGCTATGTATATGCTAACTTAAGAAAGGCATTTATTCATGTAACATAAGATTAGTGCTCAGAAAACTGTTTTCCTTTGTTTTTTCATAAAGTGCAAACAAACTTTCTCCATAGTTTATTCAACAAATGCTCACTGAGCACCTAGTAAGTGCCCAGCACTGTGCTGTGTTATAAGGGAGTAAAAAAAATGTGACACAGCCTCTGCCACCAGAGAACTTACAGCCTTCTTGAGAGGGATGGAACTTGGTCTGGGTTTGAATCCTACTGTGTAGCTATAGTCAAATTATTTAATTTCTCTGAGTCTTAGTTTCTGCATCAGTGAAAGAGGGAAAGGAATACTGTCATTTTATGTGTGTGTATATATGTGTATATTATATATATGTAGATAGATATATAGATATCTCATGAGATTGTTTGGTGGCTCAAAAAGATTTTGCAAGGCGAATGCATAATTTAAACTCCTCCATAAATGTCAGATATCCCTGTTGTGTGCCTATTGTCTAAAGAGGAGTGAAAATGAAAAACTGAAAAAAGCCATAGATATTGGGAGAGTAAAATGGGAAAGCTGGCGTGGTATGTTCTAAGGGGAATAAGATATTTTTCTGACAGCAGCTTTGGACTGTTAATTGAATATTTGTTCTCACAAACACAGGCACGCTGCAAAGGAAGTTAGTCTGTGCTCACAGTATTTAATTAAACCCAAAGTTTCTACCACATCAATGCATCCCCTTGGGCTCTCACCAGAGGAGGGTTTTTGTTTTTTTGGCTTTTGTCTTTTACTTGATAGAAGTCACGAAAAATGGGAAATGTACTTTAAGAAATGCTTTCTTCACTGTGGGGGATGCTTGCACAGATAATGCTGTTTTCCCCCAGCTTGATTTTTTCTCTTTGGCCTGAAATTTCATGCCTCAGGTCTTGCAGTTGATAAAATATTAAAAACACTTGGAATAAGAACAGTAATGTTACCCTTTATCCATGCTGCTCCCATTACCAGTTGGAAGAAGAAGAGGCTATGTTGGACAGGGAGTTCTGAAAGGGATATTATGATGGAGGTTAAATGTAACAGAAAAACACGTGCTTTTTTTTCCTATCCCTGAACATTTACTTGAGTAAATTTTCCTGCTAAAGCAGAATGAATTGTTCACATATTTTAGACTCTGCATAAGAACATGCTTTCAAACTATGGCCAAAGCCTAGTTTAGTGACTGATAAAGGTTCCTGGTGCCCCTTGTCACATCTCTTCCTCCTCCCAGTTTTCTATACCCTGAAGTCAATCAACAAGCATTTATTAAGCACCTGCTATGCGCCCAGAACTCCTAAGTGCTGGGGATACAAAGAAAAGGCTAAAAAAGGCAGCAAGGAGCTCATAGCCTAATGGGAGACACAACATGCGAACTACCATGCACAAACATAGAGAGGGTAAATTGGAGGTGACCGGGGCGGCTAGGTGGCACCAGCCTTAGAGTCAGGAGGACCTGAGTTCAAAGGTGACCTCAGACACTTGACACACTTACTAGCTGTGTGACCTTGGACAAGTCACTTAACCCCAATTGCCCTGCCTTCCCTCCTCAAAAAAAAATGGAGATGACCTCAGCAGGAAGGCACTAAGGATGGGATTGGAAAGGCTTCCTGCAGAAGGTGGGGTTTTAGCTGGGTCTTGGAGGAAGTCAGCAGTGCCAAGAAGGGGAGATGAGAAAGGAAAACATTTCAGGCATGGGGAATAGCCAGTAAAAATCCCCAGAGTCAGGAGATGGAAGGTCATGTGTGAGGAACAGTAAGGAAGACAATGTCACTGGCTCATTGAGCATGTGGAGAGGAGTCAGAAGGAAAGATAGTGGGATACGTTAACTTTCCATCTCAACACGATGATGGGACCCTGAGGCAAGGGTAGTAGATGGATAGGAAGAATTTTTTAAGTGATAGGAAGAGAATGATGCCCCCAGATGATGAGGCACATACAATCACATCTTTGGAATCGCCAAATCTTGTTAGAAGGAAACCAGAGGCCAACCAGTCAAACCAGCGCCAAAGCAAGAATCCCTATGCAAAATCCCTAATGTGTTAGTTTTTCTCACCTTCTGCTGAAGACCTTCAGTAAGATAGAACTCATTCCCTTCTAAGGCAGTCCATTCCACTCCTACAGAGTTCTCATTGGTAGGAAGAGATCTAGACTCCTAGTTCTCTAGGCTGGTGCCAAGCAGAAAAATCTGTCAATAATAGCAATGAATTTAGACTGGCATTACCCTGTCAATCAAACCATGTTGGCTATTTGTGATCACAGCTTCCTTTTCTACATGTACCCTAACCATTCCTTTTATAAGTCATTCCCAAATGTTGCCAAGAGCCCAAGTCAAGCTCACAGATCTATAGTCTGCAGACCCCGTACTGGGGTGCTTCTAAGGTCACTGGCAGTGGTTCAGTAATCATGTCTACCCATTCTTTCAGCAGCCACAGATACAGTTCATCTGAGCTTTGTAACTTGAACTCATCAGGGGCAGCTAGATGCTTTCTTATTATCACCCTATTTATCCTGGGGTCTGACTCCCCATTAGCAGCTTTTACTCTGTCCTTCCTGGTCCAAAGATAATTTCCCTTGGCAAAAGAAGCAAAAGCAAAATGAATCGAACAGCTTGGCCTTCTCCCCGTTATGGGTGATCACCATACCCGTCGCCCCCTTCCTCTTTAAAGCAATGTAGGTTTTTTGAAAGTCAGGCAATCCTTGCACTTTCCTGGCCAGTCTCAGCTCCTTCTAAGCAATAATATTCCTGATATTATTATACAAAATCATTTTTCTTTTCAATCTAAGGACATCACCGAGTTCCTTGGGCATCCACATGCAGTTCCTATAGATCAGAGGTGTTGAACACATAGCCCATAGATCACATGCAGCCTGCAACACTTCTGAGTGTGGCCTGACCCAGATTAAAATGTATTTGAGAAACATTTAACAAAATGAGTAAAAATGCAATAAAACATAGCTAATTTAAAACTTAAGTAAGCAATCTGCATATGTACATATTAGTGGGCCCCATTTTTATTTAAGTTTGAACTACTGCTTTAGACAATGGCCTCTTTTACTCTTCATCAGAATCATTTCCCTTTCTGGCTTCAGAATTTCATTTTGGAGAGCTTTCCATGATTCCTGAATAGAGATATAAGCAAATCATATGCAAAGCCACTGGTGACCCTCCTTCCTATATATCCTTAGGAAAATCTTAGTGGAGAATATTGACTATTGCAGGGGACTAACTCTGATCCACACAGAAAGACTATTCTTAACAAGAATGAATATAAATTGGCAATCCAATACACAGGTTGAACAGTAAGAACAGCTTAATTTGCCAAGTGGTGAGACTTGCTTTGGATGAATCTTTCTTCCTGATCAAAATTCACCCTTCCTCCTCCCCATGATGCTTGAATCTTGATCACTCAAAAAAGAAGTCATCTATATCTATTGTTATTGGATCTTTTTTCTTTCAGTGAAAAACATAGCTGTATTAGAGGTTTCAATTTAAAGCCATACCAATGAAGGGGACAAATTTGTTTTTCTGGATCAAGTGTGTGTGGGTTTTTAATCATTTTTTAAAAAAGGAAAAAAAAACAATAGTTTTCTTGGTCAAAATACTGGCATTACAGTGGCAGACAAGAGTCTCAGCTGGTGGACAGTGTGCCTTGACTCCAGTCAGGGGACACACCGAGATGGAAATTGAGTCTTTTACTTGGTGTATTTTCTTGGGTGGTATAGATCAAAATAAAAGCAGCTCCTTCCTTCAGGGGATGTCCTGAATGCTTAGCCAACAAAAAGAATGCTTGTTATTTCAAAAGCTCAGGAAAACTGGCCAGAGGATCTAAGGCAGGTCTTCCTACTTTCACAGGGGTCAAAAACTTTGATAATTAGAGACCAAGTGGTCAGGAGCAATTGGAAGGTATTCATCTGGCTAGTGGGTGCCACCCCTTCTTCTATTTTGGTCTGGAAAGATAATGCTGGATCACAGTTTTGATTAGCACAGATCTCTTGGCCACTGGCTATTCTGAAAACCATGGAGAACAGATATTCCTAAGCAATTTGGCTTTAGCTCTAGTGAAATGTTCTGTCTGCTGTAGGATTTTCTATTCCCCTGGCCCCACAGCAGTAAACTCCCTCCATTTGGCCTTCATGAGGTTTAAAGAGGGTCATTTGTTTTCATTACAACTCCTTGAAGCCCTTCCTTCCCTGCTCATTAATGAATTTCCAGTCTTTCATCAAAAAACAAAAACAAAAAACAAACACAAAAAGGGATCTGACAGAGGACATGGTTAAGTGGCTGGCATACACGGCTGCACCAGCTTTAGAGAGAGAAGACGGCCATTTACTGATTGCTAGGGGTTGACATGACTTGGTTAGTATGCTAATTCAGACTCCTGCATTTAACATTCAGATCAGGTTTGCGCAGGCTCTCCAGAGCTCTAGAGCAGAGGGATGGGTGTCTGCCTTACAGCATTGAGAATTCTGTGCATGGATGACACAAATACCCCAATCCTCTGCCTGATTCTGCCTGTCCCTTTCTTCACCGCCACCCAATGAGGTGCACACGCAAACACACATATATGCACATGCAAGCACACATGCCCACATCAATACCATACAAGCTGCTCTCTGTTAATGCTGAAGAAATGGAAGGAGGAAAAGTCATCCATGACTGGCTAATTCCTCCTTCTTTGTATTCCCCAAGCCTCACTTCTGCAGACAATATATTTCTTCTACTTAGGAAACTCAAAGTGTAATGGGCCAAAAGTCCAAACAAAGAAGTAATGTGAAGGACAAAATCACAGGCAAACAAAGGGCATCTTCTCTGTTGACCTCTCACCCAAGGAAATCAACAAAGTCCCAACCCCCTCATCCTCATCAACATCGTCATCATCATCACCACTACCACCACCACCACCAGCACGATCTCCACCACCACTACCATCAACAATGGTGGCATTGTGATAATCATAACGATAAATAATTTACACTTAATATAGCATTTCACTGTGACAAGACTTTTGCATAAATTAGCTTTTTGGATGGCTTTCACCCAAGTAAAAAAGAACCAAAATAGCCATTTGGGACTGATTATAGCAATCAGCTGTACACCCAGGAAGAAGCAAAATCCAGCTCATTTTATCCCATTTAAAAGGGTTAGCACTTTTTTTAATGTGTTGGGAACACCTTGCAAGTCCTATTCTTAGCGGGATTGTGACTTTTCCCCAAGCCACAGCTGGTAGCAGAATCCAGAGTCAATCCCCACACTTAGGTCCATGGTAAAGACGATCACTTGGCACATACACCAGATCCCCAACCAATGGCAAACTTAATTTCCTGAACCTCCCTTTTCAGTATGGTTCTGCAATGTCGCAGCAGCTCCCAAGAGACAAACAGAATCAGCCGCTCCTACTCTCAAAAGCCAGATTGGGAGGGGTGGTGCTGTTTTTAATAGAAGGAAACAATTCTGAGCAAGCATGATACTCCCATTAAAAGGCAAGAGCACGCCTTTTTCAGCTCAAGGAACGGCATAGCTGTACAAGTTTGCACTCCATCATTCCATCTGCTGGGCACACTGGTGGTCCCCTTGGCTATGTCCCCTCGTGCCAGGCATGTATTCCATGCACAGCTTAGGAGCACTGGGCAGTTCCTATCCAAGATTCCGACAGGAATGACCGGCGATTCCTCCGAGCTGCAGATTTGCTTTTCCTTGATTTTTTTTTTGGCTCTGGTCCAAGATGTTTTCCTGTCATCATTTCACTGTCTTTTCCCGTAATCCCTTTTTTAAACATCGCCAACAATTAACCGTTTTCCCCCACCCCCACCCCAAACATATCCACGCACACACACACTCCACGGAGTCCCATCATCGTCTTCTTTTGCCTTGAAGTATAAGAAATTACAGCTTCTCATTAGCTGGAGAGCACGTTTTGAAAGGCTTTCTGTTTACTCACTTTGTAAGTGATGCTGGCTCTTTTAAATATTCTCCCTCTGCATGCCATAGGAGAGCAGCAAGCTGTTCAAGCCAGCCCAGGCGACTGCATATCCTCAGCCAGGCAGTTGGAAGGAATCGTGTTTTACCTCACTGCTGATGCTTTCTTCCTTTCCTGTCAGCAAGCCAAGGAATCCCCCCCAAAGCTCTTACGTAGCAGATACCAAAACTGTGAGTCACTTTTCACTCCCAGAGCAGTAAGTCCACCGCATGTGTGCATGGAACAGCACGCCCAAGACTGGGGTTTTCCCCAAGCTGCCAACATGCCCTGGAACCCGTTTCCCAGCCATGACTTTGTCTTTCTTGCTATTGCTCCCTCTTTCTCTTCCTCTCTTGTCTCTTCCTTCTCTTTATGGTGCTGGGTCCTTCTCATCCTTTCTTCTCCTTCCGTCTCTGTGTTGCCGACAGCAGCAGACCCAGCAAGAACTAGGTCCTGCTCTCCTCCTGTTATTTTTTTTTTTTTTTTTACTGCAGCAGCCTTTGGCTGCTCCCTCTGCCAAGCTGGATCACCAAAGACACACGACTCACTCACAATGAATAATCAATACAGATATTGATCTGTGGAAAATGTTTGTAAATTCCTGAAAGGGAATCAAGAATGGGGGGCAGGGAGGCTCGTGGGGGACGACAGCATGATTCTAGCAGCAGCTCGAGGCAGAACCCCATTTGGATCCCAAGTCGTGCTGGCTCCGAGGTGACGGGTACCGGAATGTGTGCAGAGAAGTGGAGGGAGGGGTGTGCACGTGAGGGGGCTGCTCTCTATTTTCGTTCTCTACAGCTGCTCTCCCTAAAGAATCGGAAGCCAAATGGTCGGGAGCCCCCATCGGTACCATGCCTTGGCTGCAGGCCAACACTGTTTTGTTTTCATTATCACACACTACTTTGCAATTTGCATAAATACTGGGTTATTTTTTATCCTGTCGTCCAAAAGATTTTTTTTTTAAATCTTTACTGTGTACGGAAGGAGTTTACAGCATACTCATCAAGGCAGAAGATTTACCTCTTAGGGAGTGTTTTGGCGCCTGAGATAGAGACCCCAGAAGAAGATAGGGGCAAAGAAGAAACGGTCACAGAAAAGACTACAAGGGTCAAAGAATAGAGCAGGGCCATGACTACAGGGGAATAATGCTTGGAACCAAACATTAGAGGTGCCGCTTCCTCTGTAGAGAAGAAGCACTAGGTACCATATGAAATTGTCCACCCATATCCAGTCAGTTGCCTCAAGCACTGTTGTAGTCTCTTTACCTTGGGAGAACTGTTTATTCTTGGTGGGATAGTAAATTCTCTCCAGTGGGAAAAGTCCTTGCTTTATCAGCCTTTCTGATCCACCATTTGCAGTGATGGTTCTCTCTGCCATTTTGGACCAGAGGATCATTTTCATGTTAATTTTTTAGGCTTGCATGATTACAACTTTGATCAACCTAATCTCAACATTTAGGGAACTGGAATCTTTCTGTTGGCCCTCTTAGCCGAGGCATTTACATTACAAATGTCTTTTCTGGGAAAAGGGTGTAACAAAATCTAAGGGGTGAAAGGGGCCACCATCTCCTTCATGTACCTTTTAATTGTGGGCACTGGGCCTAGAGTTCTCTTATCAGATTTCTAATCCAAAGAGTACGGTATACACCTATGCCTTACCCAGACAGTGGCACCGTAAGTCATAGAAAATCCATAGCTACCATTGGTTCACAGCCTTACTATTGTCCTTCTAATTTCTTCCTTTATCAATTCCCTATCCTTTCGTATTTCCCCCCTTCTCCCTGTGTGCTATTCAGTAGTAAAATCTCCTTCAGATGATTCTATCCTTTCTCCCATTGCTCTCAGTACGTGCCATACTGCTGGCCCTGTGAGAGAAGTATGAGTAACCTTTGAGATAGCAATCTAGAATGAGACCTCCTTGTGAGGATTCAATTGCAGTGTCTCCTTTCCTAAAAGGAGCTGTCCGCTTTATCAGCCAATACCAGCAGGAGGGATGCTGATTTTTCATTCTCTTTCTGGCTTCTGATTAGCTCCAGCAATCCAATTAGCAGAGGCATTTATATCACAAGGAGCTGAGGTGCCCCTACCCATCACAGTAGCTCAAGCCTACTCATAAATTCTGCCGATACTACATCTTCCTGTGACATGGATTAATTATACCACCAGGCCTTCAAGAGTAGGGTTACCAGTGAAGGTGTATATGAATATTAGAATTAAAGAAGAGACAAAAAGGAATGAGTTTTGCTCCCCATGAAGGATGAGTTCAGTGGACCTCTGTCATCTTCCATGAAAGCAGCTACACATGCTTCTAGGGAGTGTCCATTCAGTCAGTGGGTTAGAGTTGAACATTTTAAAGGTACCAGGATTTAGCAGCAGCTACTGCATGGCCTACTCATGAAGTGCCTAAAAAAACTCTGGAGAGTTTCCTTTCTCTAACAGGCAAATGCCTTTATCATCTAAAGAGATCATTGCCTCAATACTACTTAAATAGCTCCATAGATAAAGATTAACCATCTCCATCCATATTCCGTTCCATCTGGGTTCAGTGTTAGGATTGTTAAACTCTCTTGTCTTCCTACCCATTCATCCTGAATATGTCCACACATGCATCAATCTCCAGTATCTGTGTGCCTATTTATTCCTCGAGTTATATTCATTTATGTATCAACTATTTAATCTACTTCCCAGGCAACTATTCATCCATATGCATCTGTCGATCCATTTTCCTAAACATCTATTGTTCTATGAATATCTTCCAATCATCTGTCACCCACTTATCTATCCATTTGTGTACCTATTCATGCATCCATCTTTATTATCCATCTATCTCTTCATTAATTTATCCATACATCCATCCAATTGTCTATCTTTTATTTATCAGTTACCAATCTCTATCCTCTTTTCTTTATTTTTTGACTTTCATTAACTGTATTCATATCCATTGTGCCCCCAAAACTACATTGTCAAGAGTTCCTTAAATAATATCCCATTTGAAAAATAAAACCTGGTGCTTATATCCCTGTTAAACTGTTATGCCAGGTTTAAATACTTTAAAACCATTGGATCATATCAATAAAAGCATGCATAAATGGACACATACTGAGTTTTTTAAAATTAGGTAAAGTATTTAACCAGCACCACTCCCCAGAGTTATGGATTCCTAATTATCAAGGAATGATTTTGTATTTCCAGAAATTTTAACAGTTTTCAAATGGGTAAAATTTTAAACTTTTGCATAAAAATCACTTTAATATTGTCATATCTGTTAATATCTACTGTAGTCAGCAAATCATTTAAGAAACATGTTAAGTAGTTCCTGTCCTCATCAAGCTTATATTCCAGGCAGGGGAGATAGCATGTACACATAGAAAGCATGTACACATATTCAATCTTAAGACAGAATGCAAGGTCCTTGAAGTCAAAGGCTGTTTCATTTTTGTCTGTGTCGGCAATACTTAATGCAGTGCCCATCTTCTACTAGGTACTTAAGGAATGCTTATAAATTGATTGCATTGATATATATGAAATAGAAACAGGGTTATTTTGTGAGAAAACCACTAGCTAGTGTGGTGATGAAGGGGGGTTCAGATACAAGGCGGAGCTTAAACTGAGCCTTGGCTTCTGACAGATGGAGGTGAGGAGGGAATACATTCCAGGTATGGGAGTTAGTCATTTAAAAAGCATATGAGTAGGAGATGGCAAGGAAAGGTGAGAAGGCCCATTTGTCTGGACCGTGCCATGTGTGGAAAGAGCAGTGAGTGATACTGTTGCAAAGGTACCTTAATTTGCAATTTATTTGAATGCAAGCTCCCTGAAGGAAGGGGATTGCTTCCATTTTTGTCTCTTGTTTCCACCAGAATGGTGCCTTGGCACAGACTAAAAGCTTAGGATCATGGGATCATAGATTTCATGCTGGAAGGGATTTTAGAGACCATGGAGTCCACTACACCTCTTTGTCTCTGAAGAAGAGGGGCTTGCCCAAGGTCACATAGCTCATAAGAGTCTGAAATAGGATTTGAACCCAGGTCTTCTTGTCACCTAGTCCAGCACTCTATCCAGTGTACCACACTTGTTAGATTGAATTAAACTAGAAAAACTTCTTACAACTCTGAGTCACCTCGATCAAGGTTTTTCCGATTTTGCGACCTTTTGTCGACATGAAAATAGACAAAAATGAAGACAGAGGCAAGGCTACCCTTGTTTGGGTGTGCCAGATAGGTGGATTTGAGATCTATTTGTAAAACCAATTACAATTGGGAGGCAAAAGTAATCTTTACTCTCTCCACCCTACCACTTACAAAGTTCTTTATTTTAAACCTAGTACTTGGTACCAAGGAAAATGGATAACACAAACAGACCTGAGTTTGGGAGAGAAACTGATGATGTCTACTATTTCTTTTCTTTTTTTTTTAAGAAGCTGATAAATGAGCAAAAGTTTCGCTTTGGACAGTAACTACATTATGTTGTTGTCAGTGGAAAGGGCTGGGGTGCTTAGCTGGATTTTCTGTGCAACTCAAGAGACTTGGTCATTAACCAATTATATCAGCTCAAAATGCCAATCAAAAATCCAATGCTACTGATTATAACTCTGCGTCCATATTACCTGGCTCTCTAGTGTGCTTTTATTTTGCTGGTAATGTTATTAGAAAGGCAGCAGATTTGGAGGGTTTCAATTCAACATCTATCCCCTACTGTCTGACTGATTAGGTAAGACCTATACGTACCATGATGAGCCAGCCACTATAGTTCTGCTGCTATGTGTACGGAACCAGAGCCGAAGGACCAGAATCATGAGGAAGGAAACTCAATTTCACTGGGTGTCACCATAAATAGAGTGCTAGACCCGGAAGCAGGAAGAACTGAGTTGGAATCCAGACTCGGCCACTTACTACCTACCCGTATGACCCTAGGCAAGTCACTACCTGTCAGCCTCATTCTCTTCACCTGTAAAATATAGCTAATGAGAGCACCTACTTTGCAGGTGTTTTGTGAGGCTCAAATGAGACAATATTTGTAAAGCACTTAGCACAGTGCCTGGCACATAGTAGGCATTTAATAAATACATGTTTCCTTCTTTCGTTTTATGTTACCTTTATTACCTTCCTATTTTAGCTTCCACCCCAACTACGATTTTTTCCTCAGAGACAATATTATATCTACTCTTTATGTATTTAGTAATTTGCTTATTGTCTCTCTCATTAGGATGTAAGCCCTCTGAGGAGAGGGAGTGTTTTTGACTTTCTTTGTATCCCTGCTTAGTGCAGTACCGGGGTTATAGTAACAGTTTAATAAATGTTTGTTTGTTGACAACAGTAGCAAGATTACCCTTGTTTGGGTGTGCTTGTTTGGGTAGGTGGGTTGAGATCTATTTGTAAAACCAACTAAAATTTGGAGGCTAAAGTAATCTTCATTCTCTCCATCCTACCACTTAAACAAAGTTCTTTATTTCAAACCTAGCACTCGGTACCAAAGAAAATGGGTAACACAAACAGAACTGAGTTTGAGACAGAAACTGATGATATTGACTGACATGCCACCGCCATCTTTATCTGGTGGAGTTTAAAATCAATCTGGGAGGTCAAGCCCAGGATCAGTCATTACAAATTGTTTGAACATTAGGACTCCTCTTTATTAGAAGTAATTTTAAAAATTAATATAAGCATCTATTATTTGAGGAGATGCCCAATAACAAAAAACTATTATAAATTTGGTAATCTTTTGGTAAATGAATTTGTATTTTATTAACCCCAGTGGCATCTATGTTCATTTCAAAACTAATAATACATATGTATGAGAGATATTGATTCCATCTACAGAAGGCAGATTTGTTTATGTGTTATATACTACCAGTTCCTGAGATGTTTTGGATGCACATGGATTGACAGACCCCAAACATCAATGGCTTGGTGCTTGGGCACCATTGGCCTAAACTCTGAGTTACCTTTCATATTGATTAGATTTGTTAGGATTTGGTTGCCTCAAAAAAAGGACAAGGCATTTATTTTGCTTTTTATTTCTCTGGCTTCTACATGATTACTCCTCCGACATCTGGTAGCCATGATGAAATCCATTCCTTTTATTCAAGGCAAACAAACAACACAGGGGGAAAGGAAGGCCATTGGCCACCAGAATCAGAAATCAGAGGGTCCTCAGTTGGAGATCCTGTGCTCTTTCCTTTGACCTAGTTCTGCATCTGAAATTCTAGGATTGCATTGATAATTCATCGTCCCCTCTCCTGATTGGTTATTTCCTTCTTTAAAAAAAACAATCCCACAAAAAAATAGTGCTCAGAATCATAGGTTAAAGAGAATATTGTCAAAACTTTCTATCTCCTTTTTCTATCTTTCTCCCTTTACTTTATTATCCCCATTTTTTTTGTCATTTAACTCCAATTATGGGATGCTAAGTGCTTTTGGAAATTTCATTGTTAATATCTTCTTACAGTGCTATTAACGTAAATCAACTTTAATAGTGTCCCAGCAAGTGTAAAAGCAATCAAAAATTCAGTACTCACGAATCATTCTGTAATTTCAGCATAAAATGTTAATAGAAATAATATCCAATACCATAAAATATCGGTAAATTCAACTTTAAATATATGTGATGAACGACTTAACCATTGAGCAGTGTCCCTTGTACTGCTATAAGATGAAGAATTTTATTGGATGAGCCATACTTCAATCACATAGAAATTACCAGAAATCCCCTCCTCTACTTCATCCGTATCAACCAATCACATTAGAATGAACATAGGATAAAAAAAATCTCTTGGTCATAAGCTGTCTTCATCAGGGGGTGTGGGAATGAGAGATGGTAAGGGGAGTGGCACAGAATGATGCAGAAACTGTTTTTTAAACACCAATCATAAAATCATTTAATCTCAAAGTTAGAAGGGACCTCAGGACCATCTAGTCTAGGGGTTGCTAACCTTTTTTGGGTCTTAGTCCCCTTCAGCAATCTAGTGAAGCATAGGAACCCCTCAGAATAATGTTTTTGAATGCATAAAACAACATACATGAAATGACAAAGAAAACCAATTCTATTGACATCGATTTATCAAAATATTATTTTAAAAATAATTTTGTGAACCCCAGATCAGGAAACCCTGATCCAGTACAATCCCATACTTGAACAGGAAATCTCAGCATAATATCCTTTACAAGTGACCATCCTGTCTCTGCTTGAAGACCTCCAATGACTGGGAAATCACTGCCTCCCAAAGGCAGCACATTACACTTTGGAACAATTCAAATGGTTAGGGAGCATTTCCTTTTATCATGCCAAAATCTGCCCCCCACCCCTGCCATTTTCACTCACTGTTTCCAACTCTGCGTGCTGGAGCCAAACATAAGTCTAATTCCTCTTTCGCGTGACAGTCGCTTAAATACCTGAATACAGCTATATCATGTGCCACCTAAGATTTCTCTTCCCATATTAAGGATATGGGCCCCATTCTTCAGTCAACCTGGTATAGTACAATCCCATCCCCATCGTCATTACCCTTCTGAGGATACATTCCTGTCCTTCCTTAGTTGAGATGTAGTGGAATGATCTCTGGGTTCAGAGTTAGGAATCCCAGGTTTTGTGCATTCTGCCTGAAAGATGAAAGGCCATCACTGAGAGGCTCAAACTGAGAGGTTTGGGTTTAGATACAGACCATATTTGGCTGGTTCCATGGACATTTTTTCCAGGAAAGGGTTCCTGTTACAAAGTTCCCTTTTCTTTCACAATCCAATCCTAGCAACACAGCGATAGGGATATGGTAGACATACTTGCAGCTGACTTTCCCTGGCTTGGTAGAGTGGACACTTTTCAATTTCAAAGATCCTGCTCTTGCAAAGTACAATAACCAGAAACACACAGAATTTCTATTAAGGAAGAAACAATTGCCATACGATGAAAAACACTGGATTTGTAACCAAATGGCCTTGGTTTCCCTCCTAGGTTTCTCCCTTGTTCCCTATGTTACCTTGGGCAACTCTGTTAAACTCACTGGAGGTTGACTCCAGTTTTGACTCCAGGCCTAGATCTTAAGTCTAATGACAGCATCTGGTCATTTTTCTTTGCCATTCTCTGTATTCATCTCCAGCATTTTTCTCACGTTCGTTATGGTACTGAAGTTAAGAGAAAAAATAAGGAATTGAAAATTAAAAGCATACACTTAACGTGCTGAGTTCTACATTACAGAGCTTCAGATAGGAAGTCAGCCAATCAATCAGCATTTATTAAGTGCCAACTATGTGCTAGACACTATGCTAAGTGCTACCAATGGAACTAGTGACCACATTGTATAATGCTCATAATCATTTGGTGAAAAAATCAGCATCATCAGAGAATACCATGGTTTGTAGAGTTTGGGGCCAGAAGGGGTGTTAGAGCTCATCCATCCTAAATCCCTCATTTTACCTATAGGAAAACTGAGGACCAGGTTAGTGAAGTGACTTGCACAGATCTCATGGGTGAGAGGTGACAGAGTTGGGGTTTGAACTCATGTCTCCTGACTCAGGATTCACAAAGTCATAGGATCATAGATTTGGAGCCGGAAGCTACCGTATTCGAGGCTAGCCCAGTGAAGGGACATTATGCCAGTCCTAATATGGTGGTGCTAACAACTTGACCTGTTATTTAAGGAGTCTTAAGAAGTCCTTGCTTTAATGACTTATCTATGTTTTTCGATTACCAATTTGCTGCTCCTGGAATAAGTTTGTCCAGTAAGTTCTCTCATCCAGCTTGGCTATGACTGAGGAATGGGATGCCCTAACTAATCAAATACTCTACGTAGTAAAGCATTTCCATGGATTAGCAATTTTCAGAGAATTTCACTGTGCGCTGGACACAATGATCATTTAGTGAAAAGAGCACAGACTTAAAAGTCAGAAGACATAATTTAGTCTTAGATCAGCTACCCATCTGTGTGGCCCAAGGGAAGTCACTTCACCTCTCTGTGACTCAGTTGCCGTCTCTACTAAAAAAAAAGAGAGAGATAATAGTAAGTGACATGCTTCCTTCATAGGGCTATTTGAGATATAGTATGTGTCAGTCAGTTCATGTAATTTAAAGTTATACTTTAAATACTGTAAGGGCTATATAAATGCAAGGTGTCACAGATGGCCATGACTGATTTTAATAAATAAATTGCATTTGACATCCAAACTATAATTCTGGAGAAAACTTAGTTATATCCCACTACCCCAGGATCATCATCATCATCATCATTAAAATCAATGACCAGTTATAATGAATTCTATGTTTTCTTATGCTTGGTTATGACCTTTTCCAAATGCGTCATTGGATGCATCTCCTAGGCCCATTAGTGAGATCCTAGGGCTGGCTTGACCCTCTTGATTAAAAAGCTTCAGTTTAGGCCCAGAATCTCTCATTTTTATATACCTTGGTGCCCCATTGGAAAACGTTTTTGTTTTGTGTGTATACTCTCTCAATGGGTTGTACCACTGAAGGCCTGCGGTGATTGATGTTAGCTCTTGGTGTTGAAAACTTGAGTTTCCTCATCCCTAAGAACGGTTTTATAAGTGACATAAATCACCAATCATTGAGCTTTTTTAAAGGAAATCTGAGCGGTTGAAGCAATTGAGACACGATAAGGCTAACTGCAAATCCACCAGCAGGTGGAGGTACCTAAAGGGTTGTTTGAACCCCCTTTTTGTCCAAAAATGCCCTGGATTCCTCTGTAAACAAGGAGGCTGCTTTGTGCCTGCAGCAGGAGAAATCCCTTATTGTGAGGCTGTGAGAGAAACAACCTTTAATCCTTGCAAAGCCCAATAATATTATGTATATTGACTGAAACCCTATGGAGTGGGCCTGACGGGGTTTTTTTTTCATTACCACCGTACATTGTAACCTAGCTACCTTTGAAAGTAACCAATATTGAGAGGTACTTGACATTTGCAAAGGATTATGGGTGTCCTCTCTATCTCTTCTCAAGTTCCCAAATTTACAATGGTCTTAATTTAAAAGTTAAGCCAGGGGATCAATTGCTTAGTCTAGGGCCAGGCTGCCCTTTTTAAAACAAAACAACACACACACACACACACACACACACACACACACACCCCTGTGTTGTGTGCTGTGTGCCAGTGCGACCTTACTTCAGCATTTGCCTCTGATTGGTTGCTTTCTGTTGTCTTGTTTTTAATTTTGGAGGAAGGCATCTCAACCCAAATCAGATGACCAAGGCCGCTGGGTTTCACTCTTCCAGGTGTGGCTCAGGCACACAGAAGCAGCAGCAGCTGGTAATGAGTTGGTGAAAATGAAAAGGGGACATAAGCAGCTTCTTTAGCAAATCCCCTGGAAATGACACGGAGCCTTGAAGATCGATAAGATCGATCCATCTCTGGGCTGCAGGGCCTACTCAGCTGACTCTGCCAGCAACAGTCACAGCCCAAGGAAAACAGCCATGTGATTACCAGCAAAACTGCTACCAAGTCAACAGGGAAAATTGGACTCTGGCGGGTCTTCCACTTCCCTCATTTGGGAGATGGCCATTGGGTCAACATTAAAGCAAGGATCAGCCTGACGGCCCAAGGGAAAAGCCAATTGAGCCAAGGGCTGGCCTTTAGGAGCCTATCTGCTTGACCTTCAATAATAATTATAGTGCTACTTACTCCCACTATCGCCCTGATCATTGTGTAAACTCAAATCCCCCACACTGGTGGCTGGAGAGTGTTAGTAGTGTCAGAAAGCCTTTAGAGGCCTTTTGAGTCTACTGTGTTCAAATGGCCTATTTGGCTCTGAAATCAGGCAGACAAGAGTAGTTCCCAAGTCATGGGAACCCGAATCGCAAACCCAATTGGTACAGAATATGGCGTGTGCGTGGAAGACCTTTCTGAAGCAGTAGTAGATGCCACCTGTAGCGGTGGAGGAGCCCAGGACGGTTTCCCTTAGCCCAACCTCTACAAAGCTGGCCTCACCCAGGAACTCGGAGTGGGAAACCAACTCCAGTTAGAACATTAGGAGGCAGTTGGTCAGAACACTCAGGGATTCCTGGTTGAATTATGGCCTTGGCAGCAGCTGCCTGCCAGATCCATCTGGTTTGAATTGTCTGAGCAGTGTTCGGTGCAGCTGTGGCTGTTGGTATGGGTGGGTCTTCTGAGTAATGTGCTTGCATTGAAGGGGTGGAGAAAGGGAAGGAAAGATTGAAACTCTTGTCATGAAGAACCAATAGAGAGAACAACAGGGCTCCTACTGTTTCTGCTTTGCAGCATGGAAATGGACCTGTGGTTCTGGGCGAGGGAAAGGATTCTTGCCTGATTGCAGTGCTCTCCCCTCCCTCCATGGGCCGTCACACCCTGTGGGTGCTGTCACATCACATACTTGGGTTATGATTTGATTGTTTCGCTTTTTACAAGGGTGGTATAATTAGTTTCACATTTTTAATTTATAGCGTCAGCTAAGCTTTTTAATCCGTTATTTATAGCGAAGAGCTAAATTGCCTTCTGACCCTCACAGAAAGCATTTTGCTTCTACAGTTTGTAATCAGTTGTTTGGCTAAAGCTTGTGGCTTTCTTGAAGGAAAAGCACCCTGCGTCTTGCCTGAGGATGAGCTGCTTCCGCAGCTTCTCAGAGTTTCCTGATTCGGGAATCCTAGAAACTCGGCACAAAGCCTCAAGGTTTTAAAGAGGATACTGTTTCCCTAAAGCTCGAACATAGAAGAAAGTGAAGCTGGCAAGGAGGAGAAACTCGTGGCCAGAAAAACCCAAGTAGAAGAACGTCCCTTGCATTTGGCTGCATTTCTGCATTTGTTTATTTTTCTGTCTTTGGGCTACACCCTACAAAGCAGTAGCATATTTTTTTATATGACAGAGGAATATGTGGGGTTAGGAAGAATGAACTTGAGGGAGTTGGGATGTGTAAGGGGAACGCTGACAAATGAACCATGGGCCTATAAAATTGGGAGAGGGAAAGTGGAAACGAATTCAATGCATCAAAAATACATTAAACCAGTAGTTTTTCCTTTATGACAAATCTGTTTGGAGACAGAGCAGCTGGTATGGAGGGGAGAGGAAGGACCGCCCCCCCCATGCATTATTTTCCTTTGGGTTGAATTGCATTAATGGCTACCACCAGGTACAAGTGAAGATGGTCCATATATCTTCAATTTAACAGTATTTCTGTGATGGGATTTGGCGAATGGTACCAGAAGAGAGGGGATCACAGCCACACTGGGAGCCCCCTTGATGTTAGCATATGATTCACTCTAGGCTCATGAACAACTTTGTTCCCCCAGGTTCATTTGAGTTGGCATATGGAAGGGTTAAAGAGGAGGTGCAAGATTGTAGCCCCAGCAGCTCCCATAGGAGAAAAAAAGGATTAATGCTTTGATGGGGGCCTCCTCGTCTTCTGGGCCAAGAGGGTCTCAATATTTACAGTAGGTTAAATACATACCAATCGAATCGCATGTTTAATGAAGTGTAACAAACATGTAATCAGATACATATCTATTAAATAATTGTGGAATCTCGGCAAACGTGTTCTTAATAATAAAGGGTGCAGATGTCTTACAGATTGGGGAGAGGAACAAAGAATGAGGAAACTAATAGAAGGAATAAAAGCTATCTTCTGAGAACAAAGAAGATGGCTGAGCTTCAGCCAGAATTTGATACAAATATCTGCCCTCATCTAGAGCAGAAGTGGGTTCCGAGCCAAGAAATGAATAGACTTTAAAGAACTTTTTGAAAGAAAAGGTTAGAAGAAATGACATTTAAAATAATACCCAAAAAAAGGAGTTGATCACCAAAAAGATGCCATTAATAAAGGTGTGCCATCTTTACATTCAGTTTTTAGGAACACAAGAACACTGTTACTGCATCTTCACATCTTGAGTATTCCATAACTGCAGGTACCAGCTAAAGAGTGAAAAACAAAAGAGCCACATGATATATAAGTGGAGGATTAGTAACTTGGTTTTTTTTTCCCTTTATAAACGTGGTAATTATAATATTGTATTGCAAGACATTATTAGAGTTACATCAGCAAACTGCTGTTGTAAGCTGATCTCCTTCCTCATGTAGAGAGTCTAGCTGAGCATGACTCTAACTAATAATTAGTCCTTAGAGTTGAGAGAAAGGGGTGCAGACAGTGGAGGAGGATGTCCTTGTCTGAATTCAGACATGAACTCAAAGTCCATTGGCATCTAGCCAGATGTGGATACCAAAATTACAGGGGCAGCATTTTAATCTCCAGAATCAGAAATCACCTCCTTTGCTCCCATATCCCCTTCCTGCTGCTCAGACTTTTTCTTTTGTTTGTTTTGGTTAATAGCAGCTTACTCTAGAGTAGGCTTGGGTAGAAGACAAGACAGGCTTGCTAGTTCCAGGGTTAGTCCATGAAATGATGATGTAACTGAAGCGTTGTTTGTTCAAAGTATCTGTGATTCCATCTGTTTGAACATTCCTTCCACTAAAGGAGCTCACAACTCCTTGACACTTTCTTATCCTTATGCCTGTCCTCCGTGCACTTCCAGTTGAAATCATCTTTTGTCTAACCTTTGATTCTTCAGAGATTGGAATATTACAGGATTTGTAGCCACATGGCATCCCTGGGAGAATATTGGTGTTAAAGAGATGGGCTTTTACAATGCAAGCAGATTGGGGTCATTGAAAGCATTGCACCATTTTCCAAATGCAATCTAGTCCCCTTCTCCTTTGTAGCTTTATTGCATTATGGATCATTCTCATTGCAGAACTTTATACAAAGCATCTTTCATGATACTTGTAGCCACTTTTGACAAAAAACCTACACCTCTGTTCAACACTGTTCTTGATGCAAATACTTGGTAGATCATTAGACAAAGTCACCACAGAAATTTGGTATATGGTAGAATTATTTTAAAATGTATAAATGGAATCTTGTCTTGAGGAGAACCTTCAAAACTTTACTTACTTACGCTAAGTCAAATGCTCTCTTCAAATCAACTAATAAATACAGAATGTTCTGTTATTTTCTATACCCCTTGGCCATCTGTGTGACTGTAAATGCATGGTCCGTCATATAAAATTGCCTTATTTCCTTCTCATGTTTTCATCAGAATGCCTTCGATTCATACATAGTCCATTGGTCATCAACTGCATTCCAGGCCGTTGCCAGGTTGTCCTGATTTTTGTTCTGCCACTGGAGTTCGATGACCCTGGAAAAGAGAGTTAGGTTGAGAACTTTGTGCAACTCTGCCTCACTTTAAATCCAATTCACACACAAATCAAGACTTTAGCCAGGATGTCGTTGATCCTCTTCGAAAACGAAGGACAAACAACAGTCCGTTCCCATAAAGATTTTATAAGGATAAGAAATGGGGCATATGAATTGGTAGGCACTACTGTCTTCTCATTTGCCTTTTATTTTGAGTAAAAGCACCTTTGTGGTCTTTCCCTTTTGGAATATTTCCTTTTCTGACATATGTGTTGAGACTCATCTCTGAAAGTTGGTTGGGATTTTTTCTTTGGTTGTTTCTTTTGTACTTATAGCACTTCCAGAACAGATTTCTCTGTAAGGAAGCTATGATATAATGGAGAAAAGTACTGACTCTCAAGCCAGAAGACCTGGGTTCCAATCCCACCCCTACAACTTAAGAGTTGTGTGACCTTGCACAAATCGCTTGGCTTCTCTACACCTTGGTTTCTTCAATTGTTACATAGTGATGTTTATCCCTGTCCTGACCACCTCTCAGGACTGTTGTGAGGACCAGATGATATGATGTGCATAAAGGATAAAATGCTATACAAATGTCCAATATTACAATTTTTTATTCTGTAAATGCTTATTCAGGTCGATCTCTTCTTCTCAACTTCATCTCCTCTATTGCCATTATCACTTCCTTTCTACTGCAGATGTGTTATGAACCAATCTTCTATTATCATTGTCTGTCCTAACAAACTACTATAAAAATGCCATCATATACTTTGAATCATAATTTATTTCCTTCCTTCTGGTTTCTACAACAACCATTCTGGTAATAATCAAGATTAGTTGCGTTTCATGGCAAGCTTTCTCTTTTTTTTTTTTTTTTTTTTGTTGCTTTCTCTTTTTTTTGTCATCTATTTTTTGGCTATTTTTGTTACTGCTTACATTCTTCCATATCTTCCTCCTAATTTTTTTTTTTGCAAATGAGCTTATACTTTAGATCATTAGCTGTCCTGTCTCTTCTTGGAAAGGCAATTGAGTGTTTGCTGATGACCAGCTTTCTGGTAATGAGCCTCCTTGATCATCAGAGACTGTACTTGTCCCTGAGCGCCAAGTCTTTGTGACTTGGTGGGACCTCCCAGACCTTCAGTTCCATTGGCATCACCTTCAAGTAACTAAAGCAATAATGTCCATGCCATAAAAAAAGTATCCAAGTAGGACTTGTGTGATGGGACATAGCCTCAACATTAGAGAGCGTAATTTCCATTGGACAAAAACAATATTATATTGGTGATTGCAGATCCTTTCAATCCAAATGTAGTCCCATTGTGAGCACATCCCAAAAACATGCTTTGGAGAAATAATTTTTTGGACTGGACCTATGATTTCATGGACATAGGGAGCTCCCAATGAGAAATTCCCTCTACCAATCAAGTGGATGAAAATACTTATTTACATGGTATCTGATAGCCAAGCAAAAGGAAAGAAAAATGAGAGATCCTTTGTAAAGTAGAGATATTTATGCCATACTGATACCCAATGGAAACTGAAACATAAACTATTTAACCACTTAATCCATTTCTTAGTTTCTTACATCATAATCTCCTCATTGCCACAAGAGATTTTTCTCTGCTTTTGATTCCCACTTTACACTGTTGATTTCTAGTGTGTTCCATGCTATTTCGTTTGCTCTAAGAGAGAAAAATGCTAAAACATCCATATTTCCTTCCTAAATATATGGTTTGTACAGATTGAGAGCAACAGGCAAGTGACTCAGGGCCGAGAGAGAAGAGAAGAGATGAGAAATAGGACTGCCTGCCCAGGAGTCCCTTGAGAATCTGACCCCAGAAGTTTGACATTTTATTCACAATCTTCAAGAGGTTAGTTGCCAGGGTGTGATACTAGAGAAAAGTGACCCACAGAACAATGGGTCACTAATAAAAGGCTTATCACCAATTCCCTAATCATGACTTTCATATTGTTCTGTTCTATAAGCTAGAATCCTCAACAATCAACAATAAATTAATACCTTGCTACTCAGAAATCCTGCCTCTCTGTGCATTTAAATATAAGGCTGGGGTAGTTCCTCATCATCATTCCAGTCAGCCATCTCATTCTTTATATTTATCATTCAATTCCAAGTGGGGATGCAATCCATTAACAACGTTAGTGAGTCATCACCCAATAACTAGCAAGTTGCCTATGCTTCTCAAGTAGTCAGGAAACCAATGTAACACTTGAAAAGATCTTCCCTATAGAGCCAAGCTTCCTCTAGCTCCTTTCCTCTCTCTACCTCAGTTTCATGATTTTCTTTGCTGGTGCCACTGTTGTTATTCTCCACATAAGGGTAACCTAATGGCTTTTAGAAAGGATTATTCTTGACACTATAGGCCTTGCTGTACTAAGCTGAGTTGAAATCCTCTTCTGTATGCTACAGGTTATTAGGGTTAGCTGCAAGAATGTGCATTTATTTACTGAAGGTACTTTATAAATCAATACCTTGTTTTTGAACTCAGGTCAATAGGAATAACTCAGAAACACAACCAACAACTACAGCATCCTGAAAACAGCACTTTCAGCATATTGATTTTGGAGAAAGTATCCTTTCCTGGCATTATTCACACACCCTTGATAAGCTATTTGATGCAATCAAAAAATTTAAAGGATTTTTTACCCCCCAAAATATATATATTTATATATCTTTTTTCTAACATGTCTTTGAATTGCAATTTATTTAGTTCTTAGAAAATGTGAGTATCTGAAATCCCTGGAGAATGGAGCTTTGTACGCCTCACTGATTGTGGAGGGAAATTTTTTTGCTGATTCAGCGTTGGAGCAAAGTTGGATCAGGTCTCTGGAACAGTTCATTTCACTCTTCTCATGATTTCCTTCCATCCCTTGGCGAATTAGACAGTCCCTTGATTTCAGTGAAGTTTTACTCACTCTCATCAAATACTCTCTCTTAAAGATCTATCTGACTATGCTTCTGAGCTGCGCACCACACAAAGCAAGTTCATCAAAGAATTTCTACCCTTTGGGAGCTTTTAGTCTTTTCCTAGATCAAATCCAACTTTATCAGAAAATCCTTATTCAATCTTTTGTTTTTACTAGTAAGTATCATATGGCAGCTAGGTGGTACAGCGGGTAGAGTGCCAGGCCTGGAGTCAGGAAGACTCATCTTCCTGAGTTCAAATCCAGCCTCAGCCACTTGCTAGCTGTGTAAGTCACTTAACTCTGGGCAAGTCACTTCACCCTATTTGCCTCAGTTCCCTCATTTATAAAATGAGCTGGAGAAGGAAATAGCAAACCTCTCCAGTATCTTTGCCAAGAAAACCCCATATGGGGTCACAAAGAGTCAGACACAACTGAAACTATTGAACAAAAGTAGCTGTCATATCATCTCTTCTGTTGATGTTTCTTGCATCAAAATATATTCAGTCTCCTCCTCTCCCCATCTATTACCATTTCTAGCATCTTAGCTTATCATGTATTCATCATATAATTCCCAAATGTTGAACTTTTTACGTCTAGAAATATCTTAGATGTCCAAGTAGGCTCTAAGCTCCATGCAGATAGGCATCAGGTCTTCACTTCCTTCAGTGCCCCAGAGTGCCTAGCACAATTCCTTGAACACTGTAGATGCCAATTCATTAACTAATATTTTATGTTTAAATTTTTATCTTTAAATGTTTTATCTTTAAAATGCCTTATTCTTCAATTTGCTCAAAAATCTACTTTCGTTGCAAATTTCTCTCCAAGATTTTGTGCTGTTACAAGGTTTACTTTGTTTCATTCCATTTATGAAACTTGTGTTTTAGGTCCTTTTGTCACCTTTGGCCCCCAAGGAAAAGATTTGTGATCTTCTTACATCCTAAATTTAGCCTTGCTTCTCATTTTAAATCCTTATTTCAGATTCTGGAGTTCAGCAAAGTACACAGAAATGAACTCCCCTAATGTTCAGTACCAATCATCTTCGGCTTTGATTATATACGGATTTTAAACCTGACTCTTTCTCAAGGTGCAAAGCATATGGTCTTGTAGTCTATAGAAAGTGGGAGCCATCTTTGAAATGATAAAATCAAGAGGCAAACCTTCACAGATTTTTCTAATTATAAGAAGATGAATTTATATTCTGAATTTACAAAAGATAGGCACAGGAAAGAGTGGAGAAAAAATGTTGGAAAACCCACTGCAAGATTATGAAACAAAAAAAATTAAAGACTTGTAATCTCTACAGGCTTAAACAGGCAGACATATACTACACACACATATGTATATGTGCATATACATGTATATGCATGTGTATGCTCTCACAGAGAGAGAGACAGAGACAGAGAGGAATGAGAGAACAAATATTTATTTAGCACCTAGTATATACCAAGCACTGTGCTAAGCGCTTCACAGATACTATCACTTAATATTCCCAACAACCCCATGAGGTATAGGTGCTATTATTATCCCCATTTTACAGATGAGGAAACTGAGGCAGGCAGAAGTTAAACACCTTGCCCAAGACCACACAGCTAGTAAGTATGTGAAACTTGATTTGAAATCAGGTCTTCCTGATTTTAGGTCCACTACTTATCCACTTTGCCATTTAGCTGAGAAAGAAGTCACTAAGTGTTGGATATGGTGAGCACCCCCAAAAATTTTCACAAAATGAAATTAATTGATTTTAGTACTCAAGAAATGACTAGTCCTACCTACTTATGTAGGACATGCTTCTAAATCAGGCACCTGTATACATTTGGGCCATTGACTTATTAGGGTAAATATCAATAACAATATCAGGCTAAAAGAATATAAATGAAATGAAGAAATAATGTACAATTTAGGCAACTCCAACACTACCTGTTTAAAGCAGATGTTGATGAGGAAAAGTGGAAAATGGATAAAAGAACAGATATTGACACAATTACTATTTTTTAATGAAGCTTAACTGATGTAAATCTATCATTGCAATGAGAAGACCCGAAGAGGCTAAAAATTGCCTCAGCCAGAAAACATTTGATCTCCTTGCCAAGAAGAAAGAAGTGGCAGCCAAAAGCAACATCAGTTTATAATCCAAATTTGTTTATAAAAATTTTAAAGAGAAGATTGGTGGAAGATTATGAGCATTATCACCTCATAAAATGGAGAAAAGCAAAGGAAGCAAAAATAAGTTTGTAGAAAACTTGGCAAGGAGACCCAGCTAACTAAAGTCACCCCAGTTAAGGGTGAAACTGGAAAAAAAAGATAGCAAAGAGATAAAAATGGAAACGATCTGTAAAGATTCTTCATAGCAATATATTTTCAGAATTGCTGACAATGAAGCCACCACATTTAGGTTCTTAATCCCTGCCAGGTGCTATATGAGGAAACAGAAATGTCTTTAAGGAAAACAAATCTAAGAAGAGTAGCTGAACTTGACCAAGAATACGCAGATATCTGTGCTGGAGTTGAGACAGTTTTTAAGATATTGAGAGACTGATTGTAAATATGTGAAAAAGAAGGGAGAACACCAAGGAGTTGGAAGGTGGGAAATCACAGACCTTACTGTTATCAATAAGATAGATATAAATACATGTGTGTATACATATATGTATGTGGCATGTATATGTATTATCTATGTTGGACAGACAATATTCATACACAATAAAATGAGCCCAGAATTGAGTAGGAAAAGATTGGGCTGTTTTGCCTTTGGAAGATTGCAAGGTACTTTTTAATAACTCTAAGCATCTCCCTTAACCACAGGCTTATTTTTTTTATTTTTTTTTACTGATTCTTAGCAAGCATTCATTAATAGGTCAATAAACATTTATTAAGCACCTACCAGTGGTAGGCACTGTGGTAAGCACAGAGGATCCAAGGAAAGGCAAAAGATAGTCCCTGCCCCCATGGAGCTTGCAATGCAGCGGGAGAAGGCAGTACACATTTTTTCAAAAGACAAAAGTGAGGTGGGGGTGAGGTATGAGGACAAAGGAAGACATGATGAAGTCCTGAAGACTAGTGGGAAATTATGAGATGGCTGCCTCAGGTCCCCCAAGAAGAGAATCTGGGAGAAGCTCTGCCAGGATGTCCACTATCCACTCTCTCCCATCAGAGGGAAGAAGGGGCCACAGTGGCAGGGCATACTAAGAAAGCTGATATGATCTTGTAGGCAGCAATGATGAAGTCCAGGAAAGCAGCAAGGCAGGTGCTTCCTCTCACTGTCTCCCTAATTAGACAATTAAAAGAAAAAAAGAAACTCCCCCCCCAAACAAATATGTATAGTCCAGAAAAAAACATCCACATTGGCCTTATCCAAAAATCATTCTGCATTTTAATTCCATCACCTCTCTAGCGGGGGTAGGTAGTATGTTTCATTTTCAGTTCTCTGGACCCATGTTTTTATCACTATGTTTATCAGAGTTCTAAAGTTTTTCAAAGTCATTTTTATAATGCTGTTTTTATATCAATTATTCTTCTATCTCTGTTCACTTTGCTCGGTATCAGATCATAGAGGTCTTTTTAGTTTCTTTGAAATGGTTCATTTCATCATTTCTTATGGTATAATAATATTCTATTACACATATCGCATTTACACATATCATATGACATATCTATATATATCTATATATATATACATATATATATACATCATACATCATAATTTGTTTTGCAATTCACCGATGGGTGGGAAGCCCCTTAGTTTCCAATTTGAGGCCACTATGAAAAGAGATGCTATAAATTTGTTTGTCCATATCGGTAAATACCCATATTTTTAACAATATCTCTTGGTGATGCTGTATGGCTACAAGTCAAGAAATAGTATAGTCTCCAATGAATGAAAGCTTTGGGTCACCCAGAAGATAATGGAGAGGTATGTACAAAGTAGGTATGAATAGGGTGAAATGCCTTGCCAATGAGAATTACACAAGAGAAAGAGTAAATGATGTCATCAGAAAGAAGCTTGACTGGAAAAAGGTGGACCAGTTGTATAGCAAGAACGAAAGCTTACCAATAGACAGTCTGTGTGCTTTTTTGGTATTCATGCAATGTCATAAGATTTAGGAAAAAACCCCAATATGTTAGATGAATTTACTCCAGGGTAGCTACCAAAAGCCAGAGAGAAGAATCCTACGGGATGAGAAGCCATTGGTGCAACCTGCATTACTGAGCAATCCCCTAGGGCACTGATGATCCATCAGATCCTTCACAGTATTGAAGCATTAACACTATTAAGTACTTTACATTAATCACATATTCTTTCGTATAGTAATGACCTAAGGATGGTTCAGAGACCTGTGATGTGTTTCTCTCACTGGTATTAAAAAGAAAACTTCATACTTAGGTTACCATGTTACTAACCTTTTCCATACTCCTTCCTTTCCTATAGCCAAAGAGGCTTTTATATGAATAGAGAAATCATCCTTGATGTTTATTTAAGTCTAATTAATTTTTGCATATCTCTAGCAGTAATAACAAGTATCAAATCTCAATCACAACATTGAACTTTCTCTGTATCTATAAGAATTCTCATTCAAGTGTGTAAGAGCATTTGATGGATTAAATTTCACTAATTTCTCTAAACTCCCATGTATAGATAATTTTTTTTGCATCTTACTAATAGGACAGTTGAGTAATAAATAATGTTTTTGGACAAATGTCCTCTATATCTGAATTGTATTTGATTGTTAAGTTTCCTGATGACCCTAAGCTGAGAATAGATGCATAGGATCATGGAGGAGGAGATTAAAATTCCAAATAGTAAGTCAGTGATGGCCATAGGTTCAAGTGAAGGACATTATATTAGGAAGGAACAGATACATGTTCAAATTCAAGTGAAGGAAACATTGCTACTGGATAAGTATGATAGAGAAGAACCTCTACCCCCTTCCAGACAGAAAAGGATTATAATGAAGGACTAGGATGAAGATGTACCATCCAAACAACAAATTTGAATTTAAATGCTCTACTAAGAAAAACTAGGAAGAAATGATCAAAGAAATTCCATTCAAAATTAACCCCAAATATATAAAATATCTGGAAATTAACCTACCATGCACATATATAAGTATAGATACATACACATGTACGTACAATTACAAAACACTCTTTACAAAAATAAAGAGAAATTTAAATACTTGAAGATATATTCACTGTTCCTTATGGGCTAAGACAATATAATAAAAATGACAGTACTGCCTAAATTAACTAAATTACTGATGCAGTGCTACACAAAACAAATCATGCTTTTTACAGCCAGACAAAATAATAATAAAATTCGTTTGGTAAAGAAAAAGTATAGAATCTCAGGGGACATAATTAGGGGGAAAGTACAAATGAAGAGATCATAGCACTCACAGACTTAACACTGAAAAAACATTAGTTATCAAAGCTAGTTTGTACTAGTTAAAAACAGAAAAGTAGGTCAGTTGAATAGAATAAATAAAGGAGAAGAAGGAAGAGAGTTTTCGAGAACTCCCTTTTTAACAAGAATTGCTGATTAAATCAGTTTGGCAGAAATTGGGTTTAGACTAACACCTTACACCATATGCAACAATAATCTTGAAATGGATACTGACCTGGATCTTTTTTTAATTAGAAGAAAATGAAATTGGGTACTTTTCGCAACATCTGGGGGAAATGTTTAACAAAACATGGGTAGATAAAAGAGATCATAAAGCTTAACAATAAACAACGTGACTATGTAATGTTTTTAGAACTTGTATTGATAAAATCAGTGAACAGAATTAAGAGGAAGAGAAGAATAGGAAAACACATATGAGATAAAAATCTGATGTCCAAACATATATAGGAAATCAACACAAATATTTGATTCCAAGAGCTATTCCCTCAAAGATAAATGGTCAAAGGATAGGGACAGTTTTTAAAAGAACTTTTATAAATTATAAATGTTCACTTGGAAATGTGTTGCATATCCCTCATGGCAAAAACAATGCAAATTTAAAAGAATTCTCAAGTTTCACTTCACTCCATGCAAATTGGCAAAGGTGATTGGCAAAAATAGATGTAAAAAGTGTTGGAGTTGGGGGAAAACAGGTGCATTGATGGACTGTTGGTAAAGCTGTAACATAGTCCAACTATTTTGGATTTAAAATTGGAATTACATAAGAATAGTGTTCATATCCTTTAACTCAGCAATCTCACTACTGGGAACATACCCCAGGGGGAGAAAAAAAAGAAACAGAAGTCCAACGTTTACGAAATAATCATCACAGCGCTCTTTTTGGTAGCAAAGAACTGAAAGCAAATAGCTGCCCAAATAGCTCCCAGTGGGAGAATGGTTAAAAATACCATTCATATTTACTTAATAGCAGATTTTATATAGTAATCAATTATAATTAAGAGGAATTAAAGGAAACCTATGGAAATATGTATGAAAGGATACAGAGGTAAATAATCAAAGTCAAGAGAATTATATATACAATGACTATAGGAATGTGACGAAACTTGAACTCTGAGTAACATAAAAACTAATGAAGGACAGAGCCTTGAGCAAAGGACATTGGACAATTGAACATAGGATGTCCCTGACAACAGAAAGGCAGGAGACTGCCAAAATAAAACAGCATATGTATTTTCCAAAGCAGTCGCTGTGTTAGATACCATTGTTTAATCACTTTTCTTTGTCTTAAGGGAGAATTTGATATGGGGGAGTGGCAGGAATGACCATGCTGCAAAGACAAAAGGAATCAATAAAATGTATTTTGATTTGAATTACAGTCCTTTAAATGGTCCTTCAAAATGGAAGATGCTCTAACCACCCATTAGTAAAAATAGGCATTTTGAGTTAGTAGTAAAAGTTCACATTTACAAAGCTCCTTAATGTTTGTAAATTGCTTTTCTCACAACAACGCCATGAGGTAGATAATACACATGGTATTGCCCCCATTTCACAGACAAGGATGCCAAGATTTGGAGTAATTGTGACATACCAGTAATGATCACACAGCTAACAAATTTCTAGAACAGGATTTGAACCCAGTTCTCTTAATTCTAAGCTCAATACTACATTCACTGTGTTGTATGATTTTGCAGCAGCAGTGATAGATTTCAACTGGCTCACCCACGCTCCTTTATCTCAACCCTTTTGAACAATACACCATGGGTTTTTATTTTGTTTTGTTTTGTTTTTTAAGAGGGCTGATCTAGTTTAAGGTCAAATTTGACTATTTGATTTGCTTCAGGAAAAAATATAAAGTCATCTAGTCTATATGAGGCTCAGTTCATGTTTAATAGTACTATGCTTTAACTAAATGAACTGGTGGGCTATAGTTAACAATGTTTCTAGACAGAAATACCAAATATTAAAACTAAAAGTCTCTTCCTACCAGAATGACTACCTAAATGGAAGCAGACCATCCAGCCCCACATATCTCCAGAAGAAAAAAAAAACTAAAATGCTCAACATAGCAAATAATGACCAAGAAATCCAAGGAAACCTACAGTAAGTGGCTTTTCCCACCCCAGAACTGCACAAAAAGTCGGCAAGAAACCCACAGACATTAGGGAAAGCAGCCACTAGAAAAACCAGCACCAAAAGGCAGAGAAGCTGGCAATCTTCCCAGGATAACTAGAGGCAGGCCAGAAGCATGCATAGGCTCTGAATCTAGAAGCAGCAAGAATAGAGGGCTCCCCTCAGAAAGCCTCAGGGAGATGGGGATCAGGAAGACTGAGAGTGGCCAAAAAGCTCAGTAGTCGGAACCTTGAAACCACCAGAGAGCAACAGCAATGAGTGGGCATGGCAAGACCAAGCTAGGGATAGCCCAAGGCCAGGGGATCTGAGGCCCTTAGCACTCTGTTGTACAATGTCATAGATGGAATGCCCTAAAGACTCCATGCTCCAAATCTCAAAGATCCAAGAGATGTGGGGAGTGGAGGGGACTTGACCCTGGCAGTTAGATATCAGCACAGGAACCCAAGGGACTCAGAGTGAGACCAAGCAGGGATGACCACCCCACCCAGAAGTTCAGTAGGAGACGGAGCCTGGGCCTGCCAAAAAAAAAAGTGCCAATTGAGGAACTAAAGCTGGAGATATGAATAAACCAAGGAAGATATTGGTCAATACAAAAATTGTTACAGATCTAGAGAGGCCCAAAAAGCAAATCTAGAAGGAAAAAGCAACTCCGTAGCAACTGCAGAGATTTAAAGGGGAAAAAAGCATTTTCCATGAGGACTATTAGAAATGAAATGAGATTTTTTTAAAAAATAAAATTAAAACTTAGGAGGAAAGAATTGGAAGAATAAATAGCTTAGAACACAAAGTGGTAAACCTTATCCAAGTAATAGACTCCCAGAAAACCTTAATAGACTAGAATAGAATAGAAATAAATAATTCCTTGAGACAACAAGAAATATTGGAACAAAATCAAAAGATTAAAAATATATTTGACACATTTCAAGAGGTCAAAAATGAGAAATGCCCAGACTTATTAGAACCAGAGGGCAAAGAGAAGGTAGAAAGAATCCACCAGTCATCTTCTGAAAGAAATGCCAAAAGAGAAAGTCCCAAAGCAGAGCCAAAATCCAAAGCTTCTACAACAAATAAAAATGATGCCAAGTATCTAGAAAGGAGTTCAAGAAACCACAGTCAGGATCACACAGAACCTGGCAACTTCTATAGATGAGATGAGATAAAATACTCCAAAATGCAGAGGAGGTAGTCTTGGAACCAGAAAAACTTATTGATCAAAGCTAGGTGTGATCCTAGAGGGGAAAAATGGATCTTCAATGGACTAGAGCACTTTCAGGTATTTCTAGTGGTAAGACCAGAGCTCAGTAGAAACTGTGAAATGCAAACAGAAAAAAAACTAGAAAGATGAATTTATTTGAGCAACTGAAAGGAACTATATGATAATGCTGTGCTAACATTTTTGTGAGGGGAGGAGAACTCTAAAGTCTTCAGAGAGCATTGAGGGAGGTAAATAAGAAAAACCAGAAATTCTGGGGGTATCCATTCTATTCTAAGGGTTGAAAGAAGGAAAAGAAAAAGGAGGATAAAATGAGGAAGACACAAGTGCAAAAAGAAGAGGAGATAGGACTTATTATTTCTTATAATGGGCATTGTAAGAAAGGTATACAAATAGGGAGAACAGGAGGGAGAATGGGTATCAGATGAACCTCTCTTATCTCAAACACATATGTGCGCATGCAGGTGCACACACACACACACACACACACACACCACCACCACCACCACCACCACCACCGAAACAGCAATAGCAAACTTTTGGTGTATAAATGCATCAAACTCAACAGAGAAACAAGCAGGTCTAGGATGAGGGATTCAGAGGGAGGGAATAGTTATAAGCAAAAGAGCAAAACAAATTAAAAAAAAACCTATTTGATCCTAAGGGAGGTATTAAAAAGGGGAGAAACAAGGAAAAAGCAAAGGGAGTACCCATCCATTTGGGAAATGGATGAACAAATTATAGTAAATTAATGGACTATCATTGTACCATGAGAAATTACACAATAGATGATTTCAGAGAATCCTAGATAGTATGGTGACTCTTCGTGTCCCCGTTTGGAGTTTTCTTAGCAGAGATACTGGAGTGGTTTGCCATTTCCTTCTCCAGCTCATTTTATAGATGAGGAAACTGAGGCAAACAGGATGAAGTGACTTGCCCGAGGTCACACAGCTAGTAAGTGTCTAAGGCTAGATGTGACCTCAGGAAGGTGAGTCTCCCTGACACCAGGCCCAGTGCTCCATCCACTGCACCACCTAACTCCTCTTTTCAGGGCTACTCATTCACCCTTGGCGTGCACCTTTCACAAAATTCTCAACTGCGGCTCAAGGAATGGGTAGCGTGCACAGTGGGCACAGTCTGGATAACTGTCTCAGTAGATGGGCTAAACCAGGTTGAGGGTAACCAGCAGGCCTCAAACCTGTCGGTGAGTTAGAGGGATGTCCACCCCACGTATGAAGACTTCCCCCACCACGGAATGAGCAGATGAGAACAATTTGTTCCAACAACGATGACCATGAAGGCAGCTGAAGCAAGCACTGTGGAGTGCTTAGAGCTTGGTCAGACGTTGAAAACAGCAAGGTCATCCACTGCTCCCCAGGCCATTGCAAGTCATCTTGACTGTTGTCCGGCCACTGGACTTTGATGACTCTGGAAGAGAGAGCGAGACCGCTGACTTTGTGCAACTCCGCCTCACTTAAATCCAATTCGTGTGCAAGTCAAGATATCACCCTGTCATGTCATTGGTGCTCTTCAAAAATGAAGTACAAACAACCAACCAGATGGTATGAACTGATGCACCATGAAGTGAGCTGAAGCAGGAAAATAATTTATACCAGGACAACAACATTGTAAAGGAAAACAACTTTGAAGACATAAAAAGGTACAACACACCACACCACAAAAAGAGGCATGCGCTTTCTGACATGGCCACCATGTGTGGGTCATTTTGAATGACTGCTTATTTGTTAAGAGATGGGTTTTTTTTCCTCCCAATTTTTAATTGGGCAGTTTAAAGGAGAAAGCAGGGTCAGTAATTGATGGAAAATTTTAAAGAGGGCCATTTTTATTTTTTCATGGTTTATTTTTTGGTAAATGCTCAGAAGAGAATAGGTGAAAGTTAAGAAACACACAGGCAAGGAGGCTAGTTCTAAATGTAAGGTGTGGAATCTTTTTGTCAAAAAAAAAAAAACAAGTGATAGGGGCATGTAGATGGCACAGTGGATGGAGCACCAGCCCTGAAGTCTAGAGGACCTGAGTTTGAATTTGGCCTTAGACACTTATTAGCTGTGTGACCCTGGTCAAGTCACTTAGCCCCAATTGTCTCCCCCCAATCTCCAGAAAAAAACAAATTATGAAATGAAGTCACAGTTTCATACACTATCCTCTTTCATGCTCTGCTGTGGATTTGGAAATGCTTGTTTGGGGGTATTTAAGTTCAGAATAAATTTTTCAAAACAACAAAAAAAGAAACTCCAAGAATGTATCGCATACCCAACACCATTTAACACCATTCTAGAACATGGTTACCTCATTCTATACTCTATAATTTAAGAATAAAAAAATTATGGTTCAGAGGAAAAAACAAACTAATGGTAATTAACTGAAAGAAAAGAAGATTGAGAGATGACAATGATTTCAGGAATGTGAAAAATCTGGGAACAAAAAATGTAGCCCTTGATAGAGAAATATCTGAACAAATTATTGTATAAAAATGTATGTAATTATTACTGCACAATGAGTATGGCCGAATATTAAAATGTCAGAGTAACCTGGGGAGACTCATAATGAAATGACACAGACTAACACCAAACTTGAACACAGGACAAAAAGGCGCTACGCGTACTGACTGCAACAACATAGAGTTAAAACAAGCAACAAAAGGCAACAGAACTGTGATCGATTACATCATCAATGTTAGTAACATACTGTCAGAGTTTCAAGATGCATCCCTCCCTTCTGTCGGTAATCAATGGGATGTTTATTGCCAATTTATGTTTTGTAGCATATGTGTGTATACATACATATATGAGTAAATTCTTTAATTTGCTGACAAAATTTAAGAAAAGAATGAAGTAGTGTGGGTAGAATAAATTGCGTCACATATATTTCTGGCAGAGATAGGCATAGAAAATGAGGCTATCACAAGGAGAAAAGAGGAGGAGCATTGTAGGAATGATGCCTCCCATTTCTAATATGTCTTTGAGCTTGTACATACTGTCCATTACTGAATGGATTTCACTTTTTCTATTGTCAGCCCATCCTGTTTACCCACACTGCCTGTGTGTATTCATTTCAGAATGTATAGAATAAGGAGTACAATCTTTCATAAGCACCGACAAAAAGGAACCAAATAACAGAGAGCAAGTGAACAAAAAATGAATTTATTCTGTGTCCATTTCCAAGTCTAACTGAAGTTCCTCTACATTTAGTTTTATTTAAAATTGAAATATGTAAATATTACATTTTGTACAGAGATGTAGATATATATAAGATATAGAGATATGGGTAACCAAAGTGTATCCAATTCTGGTCCTTCTGATATTGCTTTGCATTACTTCTTCTATATCTTTCTCATATATTTCCTTGTGTGCTTCATATTTGCCATTTTTGCATTACTGTAGCATTCTATTGTATGACTATATATTATAATTTATTCAACTAGTTTTTGCAAATATAGGTGACAGAGGTTATTTCCAGGTTTTTCTAGGCTTTGGCCTCAATTAGAAACCAAAACTTAAAGGGGACAGTCCCAGCATAAATAACTAAAAAGGGTAAAAATCTCTGTTATCCAGCATTCTCTTAAGTAGAAGTCTCAATTAACTGCCTCTTTCATGCTTCAATAATAATGATAATTGATGTCCATAATGATGATCTGGAGCCAATGCAAGACCCAGAAGTACCCTCTGAATCATCAAGGAAAGATCAAATTAAATGAATTTTATTGCATTGTAATTCATTGAAAACTGGTCATCCATGTGTGGTATATATGGTAACTCTCTATGAACTGAATATTTGATTAAGCAGAGCAATATTTGATTAATTCATTCCCCTACTGTACCAAATTGCAGAGTATACTTTAGTATGTGTGTATCCCTCATCTCTGTGGTCTGCTACTAGAATTTGCATAGCCAGAGAAGAGTGCCAGTTGTTTTCTTGCTATATGATAAAAGTTCATTTTCAAAACCCCCAATTGCAATTTGTCAAAGTCCATTTCCTAGTCCCCTGAACAATTCCAGCCAAATTGTGTAACTGTTGGAATCATTTGCATACATAATCATGTTGGAGTGATGGTATAATCTAGGCAGGTCATTTATGAGAAGGGAGAACAATAGCAGCCAGGTTCCAATTCTTGGGATACTCAGAGAGTAATTTATTGCGTGGTTGATGTTGTCTTTCTAATTTCTGCCAAATGTTCTCTTTTAAAATGATAAACACTAAAAATTACTACCCCTCATGCATTATCTTTACTGCTTTCACAATCTTGACTTGAGTGCCACTAGGAGCACCATGTTACACGCCTGCCTCTTTTAAATGTGTAATAGCAGCCAAAACAGTAACAAATGGATTCAATGTAACATTCAGCTCAAATGGCATGTACAGCAGCTTCAGCTTAGTTTGAATTCTGGGATTTGGGGCACTGATTAACATTTGCTCACTGTTCGATTGTTTAGTATTTATTTTGATCTTGCATATAATTTATCAGACTATAGAACATTTTCCCCAGTCCTTGAACCATCCACAACTTCTATTAAAAAGGAAAAATTAATGTAACTAATGCTCTGTTGGTCCACCACGAATTTCTACAAAGCTCAGGCAAGTAATTGTCTGCCAGTCATATCTTTCAGGCACTTAGACATTTTATGTCCTTTTAAAGAAAAATTTAGTTATTCCTAGTGATACCCCTATGAGTTTATAAGGAGTCATCAACTCCCTTTCTCTCAAGGTATTGAAGAATGCCCTATATTCAACATTCCTATAATTCCTTAGAGATTATTCATTCCTGAAAGCAGGGGAATGATCTGGTCAATGAAATGAAAGCAGGAGATGAATGAGATTGACTTTGATACTTTGCAAAATTATATAATATACAAAGGGATGGTTAATAGGCATCTGGAAAAGGAAGCAGTGATCACACAGAGTCAGAGTGGGTCATACCAGAATAAATTCATTCTATTGGTGACAGGATTTCTAGACTGGCAGAACAGGAGAATATCATAAATATAATTTATCTGGATCTTAGTAAAGCATTTGACATCTCTCAAGCTATTTTTGCTGGAAAGATGGGTAGATGTGGGCTAAGCAATAGTACAGTTATATGGAATTCAAATGGCGGAACCCAAAGACTACCAATGAACAACTCTATCATCTTGGAAGACATTATCTAGCGGAGTTTCCCAAAGGACCTGTGCCCGTCCCTGTGTTACCTAATAATTTTGTCAGTTATTTGGATAAAAGTATAGTTGGCACATCAGATTTGCAGATGATACAAAACTGGGAGGAATAGCTGATGCGTCAGATAACAGAATTAGAATTTTATTTTTTTTAAATTTATTTATTTAGCATATTTAGTTTTCGGCATTGATTTTCACAAGAGTTTGAATTACAAATTTTCTCCCCATTTCTACCCTCCCCCCCACTCCAAGATGACGTATATTCTGGTTGCCCTGTTCCTCATTCAGCCCTCCCTTCTGTCACCCCACTCCCCTCCCATCCCCTTTTCCCTTCTTTCTTGTAGGGCAAGATAAATTTCTATGCCCCATTGCCTGTGTATCTTATTTTCTAGTTACATGCAAAAACTTTTTTTTGTTTTTGAACATCTGTTTTTAAAACTTTGAGTTCCAAATTCTCTCCCCTCTTCCCTTCCCACCCACCCACCCTATGAAGTCAAGCAATTCAACACAGGCCACATGTGTATCATTATGTATAACCCTTCCACAATACTCATGTTGTGAAAGACTAACTATATTTTGCTCCTTCCCAACCCATCCCCCTTTATTGAATTTTCTCCCTTGACCCTGTCCCCTTTCCAGAGTGTTTGTTTTTGATTACTTCCACCCCCATCTGCCCTCCCCTCCATCATCCCCTCCTTTTTTATCTTCTTCCCACTTCTTTCCTGTGGGGTAAGATACCCAATTGAGTATGTATGGTATTCCCTCCTCAGGCCAAATTTGATGAGAGCAAGATTCACCCATTCCCCCCTCACCTGCCCTCTCCCCTCCTCACACAGAACTGTACCCTCTTGCCACCTTTATGCGAGATAATCCACCCCATTCTATCTCTCCCTATCTCCCTCTCTCAATATATTCCTCTCTCATCCCTTAATTTGATTTTATTTCTTTTAGATATCTTCCCTTCATCTTCAACTCACCCTGTGTCCGCTCTCTCTTTCTCTCTTTATGTATATATATACCCACACATATATACATACATGCACATTCACTTATATATATATGTATATACATAAACATATATATGCACATTCCTTTCAGCTACAATGATATTGAGGTCTCATGAATCATACACATCATCTTTCTATGTAGGAATGTAAACAAAACAGTTCAACTTTAGTAAGTCCCTTTTGATTTCTCTTTCTTGTTTACCTTTTCATGCTTCTCTTGATTCTTGTGTTTGAAAGTCAAATTTTCTATTCAGCTCTGGTCTTTTCACTGAGAAAGCTTGAAAGTCCTCTATTTTATTGAAAATCCATATTTTGCCTTGGAGCATGATACTCAGTTTTGCTGGGTAGGTGATTCTAGGTTTTAATCCTAGCTCCATTGACCTCCGGAATATCGTATTCCAAGCCCTTCAATCTCTTAATGTAGAAGCTGCCAGATCTTGGATTATTCTGATTGGGTTTCCACAATACTCAAATTGTTTCTTTCTGGCTGCTTGCAATATTTTCTCCTTGATCTGGGAGCTCTGGAATTTGGCGACAATATTCCTAAGAGATTTCTTTTGGGGATCTATTTGAGGAGGTGATCGGTGGATTCTTTCAATTTCTATTTTGCCCTGTGGCTCTAGAATATCAGGGCAGTTCTCCTTGATAATTTCTTGAAAGATGATATCTAGGCTCTTTTTTTGATCATGGCTTTCAGGTAGTCCAATAATTTTTGAATTATCTCTCCTAGATCTATTTTCCAGGTCAGTGGTTTTTCCAATGAGATATTTCACATTGTCTTCCATTTTTTCATTCCTTTGGTTCTGTTTTATAATATCTTTATTTCTCATAAAGTCACTAGCTTCCACTTGCTCCAATCTAATTTTTAAGGTAGTATTTTCTTCAGTGGTCTTTTGGACCTCCTTTTCCGTTTGGCTAATTCTGCCTTTCAAGGCATTCTTCTCCTCTTTGGATTTTCGGAGCTCTTTTGCCATTTGAGTTAGTCTATTTTTTAAGATGTTGTTTTCTTCAGTGTATTTTTCAGTATTTTTTTTGGGTCTCCTTTAGCAAGTCATTGACTTGTTTTTCATGATTTTCTCTCATCCTCATTTCTCTTCCCAATTTTTCCTCTACTTCTCTAACTTGCTTTTCCAAATCCTTTTTGAGCTCTTCCATGGCCTGGGACCAGTTCATGTTTTTCTTGGAGGCTTTTGATGTAGGTTCTTGCACTTTGTTGACTTCTTTAGGCTGTATGTTTTGGTCTTCTTTGTCACCAATGAATGATTCCAAAATCTGAGACTGAATCTGGGTGCATTTTCGCTGCCTGGCCATATTCCCAACCAGCTAACTTGACCCTTGAGTTTTTCAGCGGAGTATGACTGCTTGTAGACTAAAGAGTTCTATGTTCCACGTTTGGGGGGCATGTGCCAGCTCTGCCACACCAGCACTCCTCGTTCCCCAAGAACCCCCAACCCAGACTGGGCTTAGATCTTCAGCAGGCTGTGCACTCCTGCTCTGATCTGCCACTTAATTCCTCCCACCAGGTGGCCCTGGGGCCAGAAGCAACAGCAGCTGTAGCTGCCCCACCTCCGCTGCCCCGGGGGCGGGTGGTGGCTGAACTGTGAACTCCTTCCACTCCCACAGCTTTTCCCACTGACCTTTTCCGCTGTCTTTGGTGTTTGTGGGTTGAGAAGACTGGTGACTGCTGCAGCTCACTGATTCAGGGCACTAGGGCCCGCTCCGCCGGGCTCCTGGTCTGGTTGGTCCGAGCAGCTCACGCTGGGCTCTGCTCTGCTCCCAGCTCCCAGCTCCCAGCTCCGTGTGGGACAGACCTCACCCAGAGACCATCCAGGCTGTCCTGGGCTGGAGCCCTGCTTCCCTCTGCTGTTTTGTGGGTTCTGCAGTTCTAAAATTGGTTCAGAGCCATTTTTATAGGTTTTTGGAGGGACTCGGAGGGGAGCTCACTGCTTTCCAGCCTCCATCTTGGCTCCGCCCCGTATCAAATCCAGAATTAGAATTTTAAAACATTTCAGATCAAATGTTGGGCTGAATCTCTACTCTCTACTCAAAAACATTCACTTCAAAAATACAAGATGAGGAAAGAATGACTAGAGAACCACTGGTCTGGAGGAGGACTGGACACTCAAGATTAGTCCACAGTGTGATATGGCAGTAAGAAAGCTGGTCCAGTCTTGGGCGGCATTGAGAGGGTTAGTGTCCAGAAAGAGGAAGGGAAATTGTCCGGCTGGACTGTCCAGCACTTAGCGCAGTGCCGAGCCCAGAGCAGGCACTAAATAAACCCTTGTTGGGACCATATTTGCAGTCTTATGTTCAGACTTCTGCACCACATTTTAGGAGGCCTATTGATAAGCTAGAGAATGGCCAGCATTGGACAAGCAGGATGGTGAAGGACCCTGAGCTCATGCCAGATGAAGAACTGATGATGGTTACTCAGGAAGTGCAAAGATTCGAGGTAGATATAGTAACTCTCTTTAAGTATTTGAAAGGCTGACATGGAGAAGAAGAATTTGATTTATTCTGCTTAGCTCCAGAGAGTAGAATTAAGAGCACCATATTGAAATTTCACAGATGATTTTGGCCCGATGCTAGGAAGGAAGTTATGACAATTAGAACTGTCTAAAAGTGGTGTAGGCCACAATGGGTTCTAGCATGTTTCCCATCACTAGAGATCTTCAGAGAAAAATTGGATTGAGTTCATTTTCTTATTCAAGTACCAGTTGAACCAGGGAGTCTCTGAGATCTTATCCAACTCTGAGACCGTGATTCCTTGATTTCCCTAGGATTGGTAGTTGTGTGCTACCCTTTGTTATCCTATTAATAAACTTATTATAAAGTATTATTTAATTACACCACACATAAAGAAACTGAGGCAAATAAGGGGGTGAAATACACACTCTGCCAATGTCACAAAACACTTGAATTAGGATTACATGAGCTGTATTCTATCCACCAAACATGGCTGCCTCAAATGTTGTTCTTCCCTTTTCAAAATTATATTTCACGTACTGAAAATGTTTCCAAATTGTTGAGAAAGCAATTTCAAACCCCATTCGGGTTTCCAAAAAAATATTAAGACCTCAAATAATTTAGATTTCAAATAATCTAGTTTGAATAAAGCAACTGATAAAACTGATAACTCTCAGAAAACCCACATTTTTTCATCTACGTAATATAAAAAGAAAACAGATCTGATTCTCCCTTGAATTAAAAATATACAATTTTCATGTATTTGAATGGGAGACATGATTACGTGGATACTATGAAACTTCTCTTTTACTTAAATTTGATAGCTCAGACTTTTATATTATCTGAGATAAAGGAAATGTTTCTAGATGGTCTCTAGATTTTTGAAATAGCTTTTCATCTTTCTGGCCTCATGATTCTATAGAATTCTTATCTAAGCCTACCTGGATTCTTCCCTATCAGGTTTTCTCACTATCACATGTGTTGGCTATATTCTTCTCTCCAAAATTACAGACATATTTTAACACAGAGACAACATGAAAACAGTTTATCATGGCATTGGTTTTATTATGGCTTTAACTTTGGCACTGTGGCTGAATTAGCTCCCAATGTGATTTTGCTCATTGGGAATGGGAATGGTTCTTCCTAGGCTTCAGGTCTCTCTGTTTTGGCTTTTGATTGGAATAGAATTGAAGCTTTTCATAACTTCTCCACCATGACCACCTTTCCACTCATCTTACACTTTACACTCCCCCATAGTCCCTGGTCTTTGATGCATCTTCACCGCTCCTCAAACAAGACAGTCCATCTCCCAGCTCTGGGCATTTTCTCGGGCCATCCCCTGTGTCTGGAACTCTTCATACCCTAACTTCCTTCAATTCCTAGGTAAAATCTTACCTTCTACCTTTCCAGATCCCTTTTAATTCCAGTGCCCTCCTTCCTAATTATTTCCAATTGATGCTGCCTATTCTAGTTGTTAGCTTGTTGTTCCCCCAGTTGTGAGCTCCTTGAGAGCAGAGACTGTCTTTTGCCTTTCTTTGTTGCCCTCATGCTTAGTACAGTGCCTGGCACCTAGTAGGTTCTTACTAAATATTTACTGACCAGTTGAATGAGTGAATTAAACTACCAATCAGTGCACAACCAAGATGTAAAGATGTCTATATTTAGATACACTTAGATTAAATTTAGATACATTAAACATATCTATATGTCTATAAATAGATGGTACGTCCAAGGTGCTGGTTTTCAAATCCAACTTGAGTTTATACGAATGACAATGACTCAGAAATAGTGGACCAAGCCCAGAATTTGGCTACCTCAGGTACTATATAAATAGAATTTAGACCTCTTATTCACTACGTTGAAGTGAGCAAGGGGTTACACTGAATAATAATAGTTCCCTTTGATCTTTATAACTGCCTTTGAGATACCTTTGAGAAAATGATCACATAAGCCCCTACATCATGCAGCAGGAAAGCACATTAACATTAGAACCCAAACAAAGAATTGGAAATCAAGGGGATGCCCATCAATTGGGGAATGGCCAAACAAATTGAGGTGTATGAATGTAATACTATTGTGCCATAAGAAATGAGGAGTAGATGCACTTCGTAAGAACCTGGAGAGACTTATATGAACTGATGCCGAGTGAGGGGAGGAGAACCAGGAGAACGTTATACACAGCCGCAGACACATTGTGACTGTGATGACTAACTTTGATAGACTTGGCTCTTCTCAACAATGTAAGCTTCAAAGACAGCTTCAAAAGACTCATGATGGAAAAGGCTATCCACATCCAGAGAAAGAATTATGGAGTCTGAATGCAGATTGAAGCAAACTATTTGCTTTCTCTTTTTTTATTTTATTTTTGGTTTGATTTCATCTTTCTCATGGTTCATTTCATAGGTTAAAATTCTTCTTTAGAACTTGATTATTGGGAAAATAAGTTTAATGTGAAGAACCTATATCCGATTAAATGCCGTCTGGAGGGAATAGGGGGAAGGAGAAGGAGGGAGAGAAAATTTGGAACTCAAAAACTTGTGGAACTGAGTGTTTTAAAGTAAATTAATTAATTTTTTAAAAAAAATTAGAGCCCTAAGACCTGGTTCTGAGTCCCAGCTCTGCCTCTTGCCTCTCCCGTGACTATGGGCAAGTCACTTCTTTCAAATCCTCGGTTTTCTCATTTATGAAATGATTGGACTGGACCAGACGACCTCCGAGATACCTTCCAGCTCTAAACCCATGGCCCCATCATCCTAAAAAAAAGGTTGATCTTCTTGAGTGTTTTCTGACAATTTAAACAAACCTCAGAGGACAGTTTTAAATACCTCATTAAAATGGTAATGTTGCTTTGTGTGTCTCACACAGTTTCTGGTAGATTAGAAGCTCTAATCACTAGCCTTTTTTTCTTTTCTATCGAAGCAAAGCAAATAAGTGCCTACTGGGTGCTGAGTACTCTGCTGGGCGTTGTTGAGGAAATAAACACTCACATAATGGTCTAAATGTACCACAGCATGATTTCTTTCTTTCTGTGGCACATCCCTACTGTCAATAAGGCCATTGAAGCCAAATCCATTTGAGACTGGCTACAACAGTAGAGCAAAATTTTGTGTCTCAAATAGGTATTTGAGAAGAACATCCAGACCCTTTTGGACATAGCAGCTTCATTAGGGGGATATAATATTTCTAGGCTTCATTCAGTTCTGAAGGAAATACTGTATATTTGAAACATGCAGTCCTGTTAAAGCCTGCAAATGAAAGGTGGAAAGGAATAAAACCAAATATCAGGAGAATCTCAAGAATATAAAGACCTCTGTGTGTATGTGTGTGTGTGTGTGCGTGTGTGCATCTGTACATATGCACACGTAGACATAGGTTGGGATGCCTTCTAATATGTGAATATACCCACTTAAAAATTTTCAAAGCCCCAAATGATAGAATTTGTTTGTAAGATAGCAAATAACCAGTTTTGTTTTGTTTTATTTCACTGCATTTAAAATGGTTAAATTATGGTTGAACCCAATGACCTATAATGTCTGGGGCAACTCTTAAATTCAATCATTATATGAACTGACCAAGCTGAGTAATTAATTGCCTAGGATGCCTTTGGTAGTTAGTTGTGTCAGGATTACCACGTTTATTTAATCAATCAATAAACATTTACTAAAAACCTCCTTGTGCCAGGCACTGCACTAAACACAGGGGATACAAAAAGTTGCCAAAGACAATTTCTGCCCTCAAGGAGATTACAATCTAATGGGAGAGACATTATGAAAATAAACATATACAAAGCAAGCCATAAATAAGAAATTAACAGAGAGCAGGCACTGGATTAAAAAGGGGTTGGGGAAGGCTTCCTGTAGAAGATGGGATTTTAGTGGGGACTTGAAGGAAGCCAAGGAGGCCAGCAGGCAGACATGAAGACGGAGAGCATCCCAGGCATACGAGATGGCCAAAGAGAATGTGCATAGCCAAGAGACAGGGTGTCTTGTTTGTGGAACAGCCAGAAGACCAGTGTCATCGGATAGAAAAATATGTGGTGGAAAGTAAGGTATAAGAGGACAGAAAAGATCGGAGGGGTCTAGGTTATAAAGGGCTTTGAATGCCAAACAAAGCACTTTGTATTTGATCCTGAAGGCGGTAGGAAGCCATTGGAGTTTATCAAGTAGTGGGGTGGGCAGGGGAGAGATCTGAAGCAAACAGACCTCCCAGCATGCTATTACAATATTCCAGAAGGAAGGTGATGAGGGCCGTGCCAGAATAGGAGCAACGTTAAGGAAGAGAGACAGCACATATTTGACGATGAAATTGACAGGACTTGGCAACGGATTGGATATGGGGGCGGGGGGTGATGATAGAGAGTGAAGAGTCCGGGATAACAGAGGATGTGAGTCTGGAGGACTGAGACAATGGTGTGGCCTTCTACAATCATAGGGAGGTTAGGAAGAGAGGAGGATTTAGGGGGAGAGATGGTAATTCAGTTTTGGATAGATTTGAGTTTAAGATGTCTGCTGGACAGATGCTAGAAAGGTAGTTGGTGATAATGAGATTGGAGGTTAGCAGAGCATTTGGGTCAGGATCAGCAGATTTAAGAGTCAACAGGATAGAGATGATAATTAAATCCATGAGAACCATGAGATCACCAAGTGAAGGGAGGAGGTAGAGAAGAGGGCTCAGGACAGAACCCTGAGAAACAAAAAAACCAAAAACAAATACTATTTGAAAAGGCACCGAGCACTGATATCTAGCCACACTGATAAAACCAGATCTTTCCAAGTGTCAAAGTGAGAATACTTACATTTTGTAGATCTTTTAAGGTTATTGCTTCCTCATAATACCACTTAAAAATTTAACCTTTCAGGGAACATTTTATTTAATATCATTTTTGGAAAAAAAAGGCATAACAGGAATTTGATCTTAGATATATTGAAAGGCTATAGAGTGATCTATTCCAAGATTAGGGACCCAGACATTGTTTTCATTAGAGCTACCAATTAAAAGTGGGACCTCCAGAGGAGAAAGGTAGATTTGGAAAGCAGCTAGCTAAGAAGATAGTGTCTGAGACTGAGACCTGGATTTCTGTAGTACAGTTTAAGACATGGGAATGATGGGAAGGCCAGGAATGTAGAACAACTCGTGAGGGCAGATAAAAATATATTCATGAAGGAACTCACAAATCGGATTGAAAAGACTTTAAAGTGAAAATTCAGGATAGAAGGAGAAAATTTCCTACATGTACCTCCTAAACCAGATATTACAAGGAACAAATATTGCAACATAGAAAGAAGAGAATCAGTGGAATGGGTTAGTAATTCACAGATGATAGTATCCAAGAGGACATGTAATGAAATCCATGAGCTTTGCTATCTGTATGTACTAGGGTGGAGTTTGAATAATAAACAAGGTGAGCTAGAGATTTTAGTGAAACAAGGCAAGTTTACCCTACAGGTGTTGTCAGGATTTGGTGCTATGACTAATTACAATACAGCGTACTTGTTTTTCCTAAATGGATAAATTAGATAAAGGGGTTACCAGCACAAACCCGTATCATTAAATATTTAAAGAACAAATGAATGAACAAGATGGAGGACACATGGTAGATAACATTTGGAGAAGGATCTCCCACACAGCTACACCATCCCCCTATTCATTATCTTCCAACACAATCTCATTGCATCCCTTCTTGGAGCCACGTAAGTACCCAACCCTTCTACCCTCATCCAGGGCCCTCGGGACTATTATAACTTAACCTCAAACTAGGCACCTGAACCAGTAGCTGAATAAATAATATTGGGAAAATTCTATAACTTCCAGCATACCTATACCCTGCCTCCCAGATCACCCTCGTGGCTACAGTAGTCACCCCTCAGCTGGCTCTCGCCTGGTGCTACTCTGCAGGGTAATGACACACACACACACACACACACACACACACACACACACACACACACATGATTTTTTTTCCTTTTAAGTAGGATAGAGTTAATCACCTAGGATGTTTTCATTTGTACTACAATTCTCATTACATCATCTTTCCCTCCAAATCTATCCCCCTTCTAAATGTCCCTATTACTATTGAGGGCATCACTGATAGTTGGCAGTCAGTCAATCAGTCAACAAGCTTTTATTAAGCATTTACTGTGCACCAGACACCGTGCTAAGCACAGGGGATGCAAATACAAGCACAAAGACATGTCCTGCCCTCAATAGAGAGAGAAGACAACACATAAAAAGAAGTTGAAGAAGTGGAGTATTCATTGTAGGGAAAGTACAGAGTACATTCTAGAAAGCAATGAAGACACAGCTGGCCTGGGTGCCCTATTCAAATGAAGCTTCTAGAAGGAGCCATTTGACCAGAGGGATAGGTTGCAGGTATGGAGGGTACTTCCAATGTGTGAATCCCAGGGCTTCAGTGGGCTTTTGGGATGGAGAGATCTGAGGCAAAGTAGAGAAAGTCTGATGTGTAGAATTAAGTTGTCCAAATTACTCATTGTACATACCCAATCAGTTGTCAAACCTTGCTGTTTATACTGCGATGACATCTCTTGAATCTGTCCCGTTCTCTCCACTCACACAGCCACCACCCAAGTTCAGTTCCTCATTAGATCTCACCTGTACCATCACAATATCCCTCCTAACTGGTCTGCCCACCTAAAGTCTCTCCCCTCTCCAATACATCCTTCCACATAGCTGCCAAAGTCATTTTCCTTATGCCCAGGTCTAACCACATCATATCATGGTCAGTCTTATAGGTGAGGCCTTTTTCACTTCTCCAAAGTCTCACATGGGAAAAAGAAGCTAAAAAGCAAAAAAAAATGGAACTTTGAGGTTTGTTCATTTCAGATTCCTCTCCTCCAAACAAAATCTTTATAGAAAAGAAATGTCTCATTCCCTTCAGAGGTCCATGTTTTACTTGGTTTTCCCATTTGAGACCTCAGAGGACAACATGGAGCCTCAGCTATTCTCACAGAATGATGATGATGATCCATTTTTTTAAAAAAAAATCATTCTGTGGAAAACCCAGTGTCATCTAGTCTATAAAATACTTTTTTTCTGGCTGATAAGTGCTCAGTAAATGGTTATTCATTCTCTTCTACGGGCCTACAAAATGTATTCATTTGGCTACCAAGTTCACCAATTTTTCATCTTTCCAAAAAAGATAGTAGCCTTTGCCATCATCGGTGAAACTCAGGATCTCACACAGAGGTGTTAAAAATTGCCAAGGGCTGTAAGGACTTGTGTAAATTACAGCCATGCAGAAAGCATGTGGAAAAATCAATAAGTAATGAAATAGTACTACAGCAAAGTAGCCAAGAGAGGGATTGGTGGGAAAATCCCAGGGACTCCATTTCATTTGGTCAAAGCAGAAATGAAGATGTTCTGGGGTGTTTATGTACTGTGTCCCTCTTTAGAGATGAGAATTTGGCAGGTTCACAAATGGGATGGCTTTTCCACTCTGTTCTCCCACAAGGATATTATCAATGCATTCTACATTTGTTCCCAACAAAAATTTGCTCTACTCCCGTGAAGCAAGTATAAAGACTTGTCCTTCACCGTCTTTGTGGCCTTCTGCACCTAAATATTCTTCATATACCTTGAGTGCCAAAGAACCCCCATATTTCTGCCTTCTAAAAGTAATCAGGTGGGGTGTCCTTAGATGTAGTCTTCATTCTACTGTTCTTTGCTATTATATAACCCAGCATTAAAAATGTCCATCAGCCAATAAAAATTTATTAAGCTCCTACTATGTGCTAGGCACTCTGTTTAGTACTGGGGACACGGAGAAAGCCAGAAGACAATCCCTGTTCTCAAAATGCTTACAATGACAGTGCTGCAGATACAGAGAAAAGCAGAGGACAGTCCCTGCTCTTAAAAAGCTTACAAAATGATGACACATTATTTCTAATGCCTAGTGTGGTACCTTGCACATAGTAGGGATTTATTTAATGGATTTTTGTTGACTCATACATAAGACTTTGATCCTAGATGCTCATATCTAGACCTCACTTTAATCCATAGATAACCACAGCTAAATTCTAAGGTTGAAAGCCTCACAGATACACCCAATAGCTGAAAGTCATTTGTTTCCAAAGAAAATTGGGTAAAGTTTGAAGTGCTTCTGCTGAATCAGTCTTCTTGGAATTTAGGATTTAAATCTGCTGGCAGAGTTAAGGGGAGGTGTCACTTGGAAGGCACACATGGTCTTCATTCTGATGATCTGTTTGGAGATTGTAGGATTAGTGGGAGACAGTGAAATATTTGAACAGGGCAAACAAGGCAGCAAGGAAAAGAAAGAAACCAAACCCAAGCAGTCTTGCCAAGGAGAACCTGTTCTCCTACAGGCCCTAAGGAAGACTCTATTATTCTCCTCATCCCTGGCCTATTATGATCAGTCTCTTTATTTAAATATCTGTTTGGCTTCTAAAGGACACTATCACCAAGGTACGGGTGAGTGCCAGAGGAATCTACAGGTCCAGATCAAGACTCAAAGAACCATAAAGATGTCAGCAGAGAATGGATTGAAATGATGAGACTCTGTTTGTTTTCATTTGGGTTTTTTTCTGAATCTATGTAGCCTCTGGCTCTTTCTTCATATCTCAATAGTCTGGTAAACAATGAAGAATGTCCCTATACTCTCTTCAGATCTAACTGTATCACTCCCCAGCCATGGCTGTTGAAGCTGAAAGTAGAAAGTTATTAGTAAAGGAAGAAAGGAAACCAAGTATATTTATATTTTTTTTTACATTTGAAGGATTCAGGACAGTTAACAAAGTGAATAGATTTGAAGATGTTGTAAGTTGAGCATTCTGATGACAAGTAAAAAATTCTTCTAATCTTCTTGTCCCTTTAGAAACACAAATTGGGAATCCTGAGTAGTGTCTAAGGAGACTGCTTTGCAGGAGATGAAACAAGGCAGTGACAATAAAGTGAAGAGTATTGGGATTAGAATCTGATACACAAATGCAGCCATTCTTGAGGAAGAGCACAACACATATACACACTCTGTGTTCCCAAGAAGTTGGAGGCTTGGGTGATTTTTGGCTCTCAGACTTCTTCTGCCCACACTAAGAGAAATAGAAAATAAAGACATTTATCAGGATTCTGATTCAGTTACCATACAGCCTTTTCACCCAAAATACCCAGATAATTAAGAGGGAAATGGTGGTGGTGTTTGAAATATCTGAATCAATAATTATATCATCCCACTTTGCGTGAGTAGGTGAACATATTGGCTTGCTTCTACTATCATATGCTAAGTATTGTAAGAATGGATGGGAATAATCATTCAGATTTATAGAGAATTTATATATGATCTCACTTGATCCTCTTAACACTCTCAGAGATAAGCAGTGAATGTAATATTATTTCTACTTTACATATGAAAAACCCAGGGTCAGAGAGGTTAAGTGACCTTGCTCAAGGTCACTCAATCTAGTTGGCCATGAACCCTACTCTTCTGACTCCTAGTTTAGTGGTCTTGATATAACACCCCAAGGACTCCACCAATTATCAAATAACCAAGTAGGTCATCCAACCTCCTTAATTCTCTTCAGTCAATTTGCAGGTAATAAATCCCCTGCTAACTACATACATACAAGCGTCTCTCCCCCACCTCCTCTAATAATTCTTTCATTGATGACATAATCCACTGCTTATGCCATTGCGACTTCAGTAATGAATTGCTACACAATGATCTTCTAATACATCAGTGAGCTTAGATAGGTGGTCACCCATGAAAAGAAGAAACTACATGGAGACTCAGTGTCACTCAACACAGATTGGAAGAAAATGTAATATGAAAAGGCATTATATTTTAACATGGCTTTCTCTAAAGTGATGGCATTTAAGACTTAGACATTTGTGGTGGACAGTTGCTTGGACAAAGGAAAGATTGTGGAGAAAGAAACTTAACCCTTATATGCTAGGAAAATTCCAAGTAGTGATATTGCCATGAAACACTAGGGGTCACCACATTAATGTCGGTGTCTTGGCTCCATTCCCCTCCAGAAAGAGGGCCTGCGCAGAGATCTGGGCTCCACTCAGCCCAAGTTTCTTGAAGGTATGTTGACCAATGCTTATCACTTGTGCCATGTGGACATTCACAGTTATTTCAAGCACTAAAGATATAGAAGAGAGTGCTCTCTAAAACACTTTTTGGCATGGGAATTTTTTTAAGTGCCTTCTGAACATCAGTATTACTATCGATCAATTATTTTGGACTAGAAGTAATTCCAAGGTGTGTTCAGGCCAGTTCCACTGTATGGAAATGTCTTAATGGCAAAGCTGCACAGTATTCTAGCTTGGTTCTCCCAAAGATCAGGGCAAAATTTATTTCTGCCGGTTTCACACTCACCAAGGTTGGACTGTCTGTTGAATAGTGGCTAATAATTTAATATTAGCTTGGTCCCTCTATCTCCCCTTATGTGTCAAACCTCCATATTTCTACCCCCTGATTTAGAGCTTTTGATTATAGGAAACCGACTTCTACCTGAATGGCCTAGTAGTCAAATCTGACCCTGGCTTTAATTTCATCCATCTCTTGGGTAAATATTGTTCTGGTCATTGAAACACAGAGAATAATTGTCTCCTTAATAAACTACAAGGTATTCCAGTAAGGGTAGAATTTGTAAAGGCTAGGTTTCCAGCAGTGAAAGAGCTACAAATGGTGGTTAATCAACCTTTAAAACAGAAATAGGTAACAGCTGATGACATCTTGAAGCTCTTGCCCAAGTGAAGAATATAACCCCTAATACTTCAAAACCTACTCAGCTTCTCTCCCTAGTTTTGTCTCATTCATTCATACAGCAAAGGATTGTTGAGCACCTACAATGTATAAGCCACTGTGCTAAGCATTTGGGGCAGGGAGGGGACGGAGAATCAAAAATGTAAAATCATGATTCCTACTTTCGAAGAACTTAAAATCAAATGGTCTTTCTCTCTCTCTCTCTCTCTCTCTCTCTCTCTCTCTCTCTCTCTCTCTCTCTCTCTCTCTCTCTCCCCTTGGGCCTCCCCCTCTCTGGGACCATTTATCTTTACCTCATTTCCATGCTTCTCTCTCCTCCACCTACTAAAACATCCCCCTTCCTATGGTTTTGACTCTCTTCCTGTCCTTTTCCCCCACTTTTCTCCTCTTTTTCCAGCTTGTTTAACTGGCCATAATCCTGATTTGGTAGGAAAAGCACTGGCTTGAGAGGCACAAAACCCGAGTTGGAAACCTGCCCTCATGTCTTGCTATATGTTCAACCCTAGACTAATCACTTACAGTCTCTCAAATTCAGTTTCCTCATCTGTGAAATGAAGGGGTTGGTTCCCTCCTTTTGCAAATATTAATATTAGAAATGAAATATACTTGATATTTGTTATACTTTATTTAAGAATTTTATTTGCCTTCCTTTTTCTTGATATTCGAAAAGCAGAAAAGTTTAACATTTTCTGAAGAAAGCACCAAAATTAAGTTATATTTCTGTATGTAGCCTTCAACTCTCAACACTTGATAGAAACAAGTTTCATCATCCTTTCTCTACTACAAGCTTTGGCAGAAAAGCTATTGGGTATGTTTTTACACGGTATATTAATTCAGAAAAGTCTATGGCACCATAGCAAAGAAACAAATCGAGAACATGTTTAAGGATCAGAGTTGCTGAGCAGCTATTTCTGAAGCCTTGAAATGTGCTTGTATCTAATTTGAAAATAAAATCTAGTGGATCTGATCTTAAATTGCTACCATATTTTAGTCTAAAAGAAGGAAATCTCAATAATTATTGTCATATCTAAGTGTATATTTACCATTTCTAATTTCCTAATTTAATTTCTTTCATCCTACCCCAAACACATTACACTCAAGACATCTGCTGTATTTACTTCAGGTCTGACCATGTCACTCCCCTGCTCAAGGATCTCCAGTGGTTCCCTATTACCTCTAGGATAAAGAACAAACTCCTCTGTCTGTCTCTTAAAGCTCTTTGCAGTCTAGCTTCCACCTTCACTCATTTACCACTTTGCTTCACAATTTCTTCCTTTGAGTCCATTCCATCTTCCTTTCCCATATTTTTGCACAGGCTCTCTGCCAATGGCTGAGATGCCCTCCCTCATCACTTCAATCTCCTAGAATTGCTATTCTCTTTCAGGTCTCAGCTCATTCTCTACTTCCAATAGAAAGCTTATCCTAGCTTCCCTAGTTGCTAATCCCTTCCCCACCCCCAGAATTACTTTGTTGATAATATTTTATATTTACACTTGTATCTATCTATGTATTTATATATATATAGTACAAATTTTATATTTTTTTCTGTGTATGTATTGCTTTCTCACAATTGAATGCAAGTTCCTTTAGAGTAGGGTGTGCTTCATTTTTGCCTTCGCCTCTCAGCATAGTACTAGGCAGCCTAATTAAAGTGTATTGAATGAAAGAACGAATGAATGAAATGAAAGTTGGTCAGTCAATCAACAAGCATTTATACAACATAGTGAGCATTTAATAAATATTTGTTGGATAGGTTACAAAGAAAGGCAAAGACAACTCTCAGTCTAATGGAGAGCCCAATGCAACTCATACAAGCTAATGGAGGATAAATTGGAGATAATCAAGAAAGAAAAGGTGCTGGAAGGGCAATCAGGGAGAGCTTCTTGCAGAAGATGGGATTTTAGCTGAGTCTTAAAGGAAGTGAAGAAAGCCAATAGGTGGAGATGGCGAGGGGAGAATATTTCAGCTACTGGGGACAGCCAGTGAAAATGCCCAGAGTTAAGAGATGGACTGTCTCATTCAAGGAACCACAAGGAGGCCAACGTCACTGGACCATAGAGTAAAGGGTGGGAGGGGGGAGGGATTACGAGAGACGTAAGAAGACTAGAACAGTGAGGGAAAAGACAAGTTACAGGGGGCTCTATTTGATCCTGGAAGTCACAGGGAGTCAGCCGAGTTGATTGAATTGGGGAAAGGTGTGGGGGAGGGGAGAGTTGACATAGTCAAATTTGTGTTTTAGGAAGATCAGTTTGACAGCTCAGTGGAGGACAGAGTCAGGAGAGGCTTGAGACAGGGAGACCAGGCTATTGCCGTAATAAAGATGTGAGGGATAAGGGCCTGCACTTAGGTGGTGGCAGTGTCAGAACAGAGAAGGCGGCATATGTGAGAGATGTTGCAAAGGTAACGTCGACAGGCTGTGACCACAGAATGGATATGGAGGGTGGGAGAGGATGAGGAATTAAGGATGACGAGTCTGCCGATGAGTTCCCTTGGTAGCAACAAAGGTCCTTTTGTTCAGATTTGGGAATGCTTAACAGTCATTTATAGATTCATAGCCTTTAGAGCTATGAGGCCATAAATCTCATCTAATCCTACCCCTGCCTTAAGAGATGAGGAAACTGAGACCCTGAGGGATAAAGACCCTTCTCCCTGGTTAGTATACTTGGTTACACCTCTTTGGTTAAGTTAAGTAGCTGGTGGCAGCTACGATATGGGTGAACATGGCCCCAGATATCCAAGGCCAATCATTATCCCCTTCAGAGATACAAACTAACATTGTACATTGAAGAAAATGAGCAGCCAACACATAGAAATGGAGTGGTTGTAGAGAAAAGGACTGGGAAATTAAAAGTTCAGGTAAAAAGACAATATACTCTTTGTTATTAACTTCTAGTTAAGTGGCAACCACAAGAAACTTTTTGAGCCAGACTTTCTATGCTTCTCAGGCCTTGAGATATCTGAGGTAATCTTGATGACCCTGTAAATAAGAAAGTAAAAGTTACAATAGAGAAGATGTTTTAGTGGACATTTTTGTAAAATTTAGAAGGTATTTCAGAAATATACCAGGAGTTACTGCTTAGTCTAAACAGTTATTTGATTGAGAAGAATTAGGCGTTCCAAATATGGAATGCCTAGATCCTATTCACTTTGAAAAGACAATTGAAAATCAAGAAATTGGCTGATATTTACATCCTTTATGTGTGCTGGTACACAGTAGCTGCTTAATAAATATGTATTGATTGACTGGCAGGACTGTCATTCAAATCTCTGCTTTGCACATGAAGAAATTGTGCCAGAGAAGTTGGTAACTTTTTCCAAGGACCCCCTAGAACTCAGATCTCTTGACTTCCCGGTTACATGGTCTTTTGACTCTTGCTACCACTCTGTTCGGGATCTGATGAGCATAAAGAAAAAAAATACTCTGACAAGAAAACTGAAGGTAAGCAGGTTGGGATGAAGCATGCATTTGGGTGGCAAGATGGTGTGGATACCTTTAAGACTTGGAGTTGGACTTGGCATGGCAGCAGGAACACCACTGAACTGGGAGAAAATAAGAGAGGAGGAGGAAATGAAAGTAGTCATTTGGATAATGACCAGTTGTTCTTCATCTTTTCTGAGGACAAAGCAAAAGGAAATGGGTTACGCACCAAGAGAATGGTGAGGGTTGTCAGAAATTGGGATGAGAGAACCGAGCGACATTCTTGGGCCCAGTTGGGGAAGGGGGGAGGCAGAGTGAGGGGGAAAGTATTTTAAAATAGGATTGTTTCTTATTAATGTGGTTTTGGAAGGAGAGAGTTTGTCTAGCTAGACTTTGTAAATTCTTACTTCGAATCCTCTGATCAACTCCATACAATTAACTGGGCTGCCCAAGTACATTAGAGACAATGGCCTCTTTCTGAGGGATTATCCTATCGGGCAAGTCCTAAGGAAAGCTCTTTGGCTCCCAGTGATCATGAAATTAACACCAGAGAAGTTGGCGTTATATCGTTGTCATCTGTTGAGACCTCAGGAAGGGAACGGTCCCTCAACCTTTCTGTCCTGAAAAGTGAGGAAGCCCAAGAGGCAATGGTCTTGGATTTCAGCACCTCTGAATGTCTTATTTCAAACGGTCATTCTTCCTCGATTTTAATTCATTCGGAGGTACTAATAGAAATGCCTTGAATAGAAGATAACGGGGGGGGGGGGGGGGCGGGGGGGGAGGGAGGAACTTTGAAAGAGAAACAGAGTAAGGTGTTGGGTGATAGATCAACAGAGATCTGAGCCCCAAGAGAATGAGACTTTGGAAGGGCCGGCTCAGAGCGCAACAAGTGAAAATTGTCTGCCAATTCAGCCCGTGCTAGCTCCAGACAGGAAGAGATCTGCCTCCTTTTTCATTCCCTTTGGAATAAGAAAAAGAGCACCCTGAACAGAATCCTTCCTGGATTTTGCATATACCCCCTGCTTCCCACCTCCAAACAGTATCACCGTGTCACTGCCAAGAGTGCTTCCAAGGGCTGATGGCTATAATGCCAGAGCTTTGATGTACTCAGTGGGGCACAATTCCTCTTGGTGGAGGCTTCCCTCTGTTTCCACCATCATCTCTCCTGAAAGGAGTTTTCACACAGGCTGAGGCCTGTCCCTCAAACAGGGCTTGCAATAAGCCTTCTCCTTCCTCTCATTCAAGGGTTTTAGGGGTGTGAGGGGGAAGAATAGGAGGCCACACATTTGCAGGAGCCCCAACCCTAGCCTCCAGAGGGCTTGGGTTTCTCTTCTGGCAGCAGAAATCTCAAGAGTTTTCTCAGAATGAGCCCCTGAAGAGAAAACCCAAGCAACTGTCCAGCTTAGCAGGCCTAAGAGCCAGCCTGTGGCCACCAGTAAAGAGGAGAGAGGGAAAACGGGAAGAAATTCAAGTTGAAAAGCATCAGCCCCAGTTTCTCCTTCACAGATCTGAGGTCTTGGAGCATTGCGTCAAAGCTTTTGCAGAATAACTTGATGAGGGGTTTTTGTTGTTTTGGTAGCTGCCCTCCTGGGACTCATTGGAGTGGCAGGATAAAAATTAATTAGAGGCTGTTTGGAGGGGGCTTTGCAAGATAGCCTAAGGCTACACTTCAGTCTGGTTGTTAGAAGCAATATCATCACCACCTACTCTCCCAGCTAATAGACCTGCACTGGTGGGGCCGGGGGGAGCCACAGAACATTCAACACAGACATCTGAGCAAAGACTTCCTCCCAGAGAGATTACTTACCACAAAACCAATGGATCTACCTGCTGACAACCCTCGAAATATGTCTTGTTTCATTTTCTGGGCTTTAAGAGGAGTTACATATGAAGCGTACAGCTCCTGATGAAATATCTATAGCAGTAAAGGTCTCTTCCACCCCAGTCCACCCCCCAATGATAAATTATGCTTAGCAGGTTGGGCATTCATGAACATGGAGCAGGAGATAGAAAGGCACAGTCCTTTCAGCCTCAAGTCCCTTGAATTCTCTCTCTCTCTCTCTCTCTCTCTCTCTCTCTCTCTCTCTCTCTATTGAGGAAAAAAGAGACAATGGGTAAGTTGACCCATTGTGTGATGCTGAAGGGTGACATTTTAATGTCAGAAAATTTACAGGGAAAAAAAAACAATCTAATCATGCCTTCTCATCCCTTTCTATCTCCGTCTTCTCTCCCTTTCCCCTCTGCGCCCTAACACCTCCCTTCCCTCATATCCCCTCCACCTGGAATGTTGATGCAAAGCATGACCTTGAAGCCTGATTTTAATTGGGAGCTAGGTCAGTAAAACTGGATAAAATTCATGATTTTTGTCCTGACATTTCATCAGCTACAAGTAGCCTTTATAGCTGTATATTTCACCCTTGAAACTGAGAGTGCAAAGTGAGCAAATAATTGAATTCCCTACTTAGATATATCTTTAACCATAATGAAAGATCTTTTGCACTTAGATTGTACTGTTTGTCTTCAGAGCATTGTAAAATGTTAGCTAGTTAGTCCTCATAACATTCCCATGTGATGCAGATAATAATTAAGATCTCTCTTTTATAGAAGGGGAAGCTGAGGGAGGGAGGTCACGGAAGGGGGCTTGTGCTTTCCTGTCCAGGAGGTGGAATTGTCCTCGTGAGAGTCCAAAGAAAACTTGGGAACTCGTGGATCCCTTCCCTTCTCTAAACTTGGTGGTATCTATTTTAGTGTATATAGAATTGTTGTTCTGAAGCACAGGAAAGGGGTGTCTGCTGGTAACAATCATCAGGAGAGAAAAGCAAGGCTTAGCAAAAAGGTCATTGAGAAAAGCTATCAATCAGCCCCAGAGGATGTATTTGCACCGTTATGCACCAGTAGAGTTCCTACAAGTGACTCTTTGTTTTCAAAAATGCTTTCTTGGGGTACATGACATCGAATCACCTCTCACTTAAGAGATAACTCTGAGACTCATCCAGGACCTCCACACAGGGCAGCTAGGGGGTACCATAGTGCACAGAGCTCTGGGCATGGAGTCAGGAAGATTCGTCTTCCCAAGTTCAAATCTGGCCTCAGACACTTAACCCTGTCTACCTCAGTTTTCTCCTCTGTAAAATGATCTGGAGAAGGAAATGGCAAACCACTCCGGTATCTCTGCCAAGAAAACCCCAAATGGGGACAACAAAGAGTCAGACAGGACTGAAAGGACTGAGACTGACTATGAGATATTTAGGGACAGGGTTGGAGAGTAGGCCTGTAATTCCATTGACAATGGGGAGGAAACTATGATTGATACAGATTGAACAGATTGATAGCTTCTCTAAAACTTGGGCTTTGAGAAAGACCGAGAGGATTGGGAAGTGAGGTGACTTTCCCTGAGTCATTCTGCCAATATGTGTCAGAACTCGAATTAAGATCTCCCTGGCTTCAAGGCTGGCCCTCTACCTACCATCCTTCCTCTGCCTCTACTGTGAGGTGCTCACCATCTTCAAAAGACTAACCCCTCTCCAAAGTGAGATATCCTACCCAATCTTTAGCACCTGGCTCTCTCAGACCGAGCATGACCTCTCCGAATACCACTTTTCTCTCTAATTCATCCCTGACACCTTAGCCATTGCTGCAAGGGGAGACTGTCACACATGGAGAGAACATCTTCTTGTTAGTGAGCTCAGCAAACACATTCCAAACCACCACTTGACCATCTGATGATGACCAAGAGCTGATGAAGGAAGCTGTGAGAGGGATACTCTCAGAACACGTGTCCATGAGCCAAGAGGGGTAACTTGAAGAGGGTTGAGTCATTCTCCACTAAGTATTTTCACAGCCAACCAATCTGTCTGAAAGTCAATCTCTCCCTTTCCAAGTAGCTAGGATAGTTTAGATCCACTGGATGGCTCTAGATCATTCTCTAGGGTCTGGTGCTCAGTTGGTCCCCAGAGTACATTTGTTAGTGCTGTGTCAGGCCTAATTCTAAGGATCCCAAGCGAGAGAATGTGAGGGAGATCATGACTGCCCACCTCCATAAAAAGCAATAGTCATTGCCAAGCACTTTGCAATCCTTAATGTGCTATAGAAATATGAGTCGTGATGATGAGGAAGAGGAGAAAGATGGTGATTCAAATGGCCTTTGATAATGGCATGCCTTTGGCATTCCTTGAAAGTACTGGATTCTCAAGAGCTTGATTCAGTGAAAATCAGCAGCTTCTGGAACTGGAGGCAAGAGAGGGCATCTTTACTTCTTTATGTTAATCAATATAATCTGATGCAGTTTGTAAAAGCAGCTTGCCATTAGGCACTAAGTAAATATATAGTTTCATAGCTCCTTAAGTGAGAGAAAGGGAGCCAAGCCTACCAGGATTATGTTTGTAAGCTAAACAAAACAAAATCTTACTCTAAGGAATTAAATTTTATCCATTTTAATGTTGATTAGTCAATCAGCAAAAACCCATGATCACAATCTTTGGTAAAAGTGGGGGAAATTCACAGGACCTGAGGTCTGGGACTTGGGACTTCCAGGACCCAATGGCCCCATAAATCACTTCTCATTGCAAGCAATTTCACAGTGGAGCATGGTAAAGGTTCTCTGGGAAAATAATTTCTATTTTCATCCCTGCTCCCAGCTAGAGAGAAAGCAAGTCAAATTCACAGTTTCAGGTGTGGGTGGGAAATTCATCAGATGGGGATAAACACAAGCTAAAACTAACAAAAGTGAGGACAAAAGAATCCAAACAAAACACAGAAAAGATTTCTTTGTACTTTTCTGACTTGAAGACTTTGGTGAGAGTCTCATTAAACATTTGTGCTGAAATTAGAATGCTGAGGCCTAAAAGCCTTTCTGAGGCACTTTCTACAGTAGCATTTTCAAAATCTAGGAATTCCTTTTTAAAAGAAAATACTTATAATGCCATACTTGTGTAGAAAGCATTTGTTCTCTGGATTTTGCTAATAATATGCTTTATATTGCAGGATTTGGTCAAAGCATGTCTTCCTTCTACCTACCAATGACTCCCTTTCTCATCAAGAGGGGCCCAGGATTATTTTGTTTGCTACAATACTTTGGATAAACAAACTTTTAACCAGGGGAAGTTAGATGCGCATGCTGCTAGCAACTTCACTCTTGCAGGGCTTTTTCCTTCCTTCACCCTAGCCCTCCTCTCCATCTATATAGGTCTCTCTGTGTCTTTCTCTGCCTCTCTGTGTCTGTCTCTGTCTCTGTCTCCCTGTCTCTGTCTGTATTTGTCCTCTCTGTCTCTCTGTTTCTCTTTCTCTGTGCCTCTCTCTCTGTTTCTCTCTCTGTCTCTCTGTCTCTGTCTCTATCATATTATCTCATTTCAGCATAGCAGTTTTTTAAGTTCAATGTCAATAGCTAGTTAGGAGAGGGCAGGCAGGTCAGGGATTAGGACTCCAAACTGTCCTTGACGTTTCTCTGTAGGTTGATCTGCTGTTTGCATCAACCCAATAAAAAAATTCCTTCTTCTCTATCTGAGAAAAGATCAGAACAGGAAAATGTCAGTTTGGGAGCTGACAGAATTCTGATAAGAATGAGCTAGAAATGAGAAAGAAAGGAGTACTGTCACTCTCAGAAGTTTTTAATTTAATTTTGGGGGACAAATACATCTCAAACTCTGAGGACGTGTATATTTCACAGACAATTCCATCCTCTGGCTCCTTGCCAATACTCATATTGCCAGAAAACTCTGTCCATTTTAATTTGATTTGATTTGATTTTTATGGTCTTTCCACAACCTTTAAAATTTCTGGAAGGGTCATTCCTCCTGGCCTGGAAGCTGTGAACACATTCACTCCCACAGAACAACTTCTAAGCACTGGAATAGTTTCCATTCTCAGATGCATCTATACATATTTTGGGAGTTAGAGAGAAAATTTGAATTCTCAGGCTTACTTCAAGACAGAATGGAACTCTGCACATGGAAATACTTTCCCAATATGGTGACCTCAGAGTTCAGATTTAATACTTCCATAATAAAGGCTTTAAGATAATAATGCACATTGTTTCTGTTTCCTTATTTTTTATCCTTATGTGGCAACTTTAATATTAGAGGAAATAGATGGTATTTCTAAATATAGGCTGCATGAAAAAGTGAGAAGTAACTTCCTATCCCATTAAAGATATACTTTTCATAAGAACAATGCCTAGTCCTTTGGCAAATACAATACTGAATAAAAGCATCTCTTCACAAGAAAATGAATGGACTTTTTCGAGGACAATAATAGCTAGTTATGTGTGTGTGTGTGTGTGTGTGTGCATATATAATGTATGTATATATGCATGTATATATACATATGTATTATGTATACATACACACATGTAAACATATGTAGGTATGTATTATATGCTTTGCAAATATCTCGTTTGACCCTCACCATAATCCTAGAAGGGAGGTGCTGTTTTTATCCCCATGTTACAGATGAAGAAACTGAGGCAAACAAAAGGTATATGACTTGCCCAGGGTCTCACAGCTAACAAATGTCTGAGGCCGGATTTGAACTCGGTTCTTCCTGACCTTTATCACCTAGATGCTTCAAGATTCAGGGAATCATTTGAGTCATTGGATACTTGTTTGCGCCTTGGTTTCCTGAAAATGTTAGTCTTCCTTATTGGACCATAGCATTTGGAGCTATAAGAGGATCTAGTACAACTTCCTCACTTAAAGATGAAGAAACTTGAGTCCCCAAGAGTTAAAGTGACTTGCCCAAGGTTACCCCAGAAGTAGTAAAAGCCATCTTTGGGATTCATGTCCAAATTCTCTGATTTCATTAATGTTTCACACTTTACATATCAGGCTGGTTCTAAAATCAAGACCCAAGGGGCGGCTCTTCAGATCTGTGACCCTTCATTCATTCATTCATTCATTCATTCATTCAGCAAGTCTTCATTAAGTGCCTGCCATTTGCCAGGCACTGTGCTTGATACTGAGGATACAGAGACAAAACAACAACCCAGTTCCTGCCCTCGTGGAACTTACATTTTATTAAAGGGAGAAAAATTTATACACAAAAAATGACATTTAAAATATATGCAAAATGGACGCACATAAATTTTGTAGTGGAGGAAGAACATTAACCTCAGCAAGAATCACAATAGACTTCCCATAGGAAGTGACAATTAATGTGACCCCCGAAGAAAGCTAAGGATTCCATGAGGCTGGGCGGAGGAGGGAGTGTCCTCTGGAGATGAGAGACAAGGGAAACATTTTCATTTGGAAGCAGTCAAGATAGAGGGCGAATGGAAAGTAGTCTGGGAAAGGGATTGAGGTAGAAAAACACAAGGGATATAAATTCAGACAGAGGGAAACTGCACTGAGAAGAGGGAGGGGGAAAGAGGTGAGTCACTTCAGATCCAAAGAACAAGCAAAGGGGATTTATTTTGAAATATTTATTTTGTGTAGCTATTTGTAGAAATGAGCAGGAGAGGATTAGCAGTCAGGAAAGCACACTTTGTAATTATTCTGATACAGTTGGACAGTGGAGGCAAAGTTTCTGGATGCTGCTTACCCAAAGATTTGTCTGCTAGCATTTCCTCATTGTCAATGGCACGTCTGTACTGACAAATCTGTTTCCTCTCCCGTCAAAGTCGAAGTTCAGGTTTAAAAAGGGAAGCTGAAACAATGGCCGTTATTAGCTTATAGACTATATTGCGTAACTATGCAATTAACTTAACAGGACAATTGAGGAAGAGGTAGAATATTTTTCTTCCCTTGTCCAGATAACTGCTTCTTTCCTCCATTTTGCTCAATTGTTGTAGACCTGGTCAGTGAATCATTTTCAGTGAGTTTCCCATTTTTAGAATGAGGTTGCATGGTGTGTTGGAAAGCACATTTGGACATGGAGTCAAGAAATCTGGGTTCAAACTCTGATTCTGCCGCTTCCTCATGTTGGGCTTGCCACTTAAATTCCCTGAGCCTTAGTTTCTTTATTTGTAAAATGAAAGGATTGGACTAGATGAACTCTTAGATCCCTTCCATCTGGGCCCTATGAAAATATATGAAGGTTTTTTTTAATTAATTAATTGATTGATTTTTAGTTTTCAACATTCCCTTCCATAAGATTTTGAGTTCTAAATGTTCTCCCCCTTACTCTCCTCCCCCCTCCCCAAGATGGCAGGCAATCTGATATAGGCTCTATATATATATATTCCTATGAAAGATATTTTAACATTAGTCATGATGTAAAGAAGAATTAGAACTAATGGGAGGAACCACGAGAGAAAAGAAACAGAACAAAACAAAACAAAACAAAAGAGAACAAGCTTTGATCTGCATTCAGACTCCGTAGTTCTTTCTCTGCATGTGGATGGCATTTTCCATCGTGAGCCTTTTGGAATTCTTAGATCATTGAATTGCTGAGAAGAGCTAAGTCTATCAAAGTTGGTCATTGCACAACGTGGCTGTTACTGTGTAAAATGTTCTCATGGTTCTGCTCGTTTCACTCGGCATCAGTTCATGTAAGTCTTTCCAGGTTTTTCTGAAGTCGGCCTGCCCATCATGAAATGAAGTTTTAATTCCATGGCGCCTAGGTATGGCCCAGTCTGTTCAGGTTTTCATTACAAGTTAAAATATAGTAGCTAGGATGACAAAGTCTGAGTTACTGAAAGCCAGAAGCTGACACTGGGGATTCTGATTTAAGAGAGAAACTTTCAGATGTCTCACCTGGAAAGCGTTCCAGATTATAACTTCCTTACCAACCACAGGTGAAATCACTCCACCTTTTCCCCCTATACTGCCTCAGACATTCCCTTGCACTTACACTGTATATACCCTATGCAGACATCGCTATTTGCACATTCTCTACCCCATGGGAATGTAAGGTCCTTGAAGGCAGGGGCAGAATTTCTTCCATTCTTTGTGTTCTCAGAACTTAGCATCATTTTGGAACACAGTAAATACTTAATAAATACTTGTGGACAGACTGAAGGACCCAGTGCCTTTTGGTTTGGAAGTAGCAAGGGCTGTAAAAACCAGACTAAAGGAGTTTTATGAGTGAGATCATTAGCCTGGTCGCAACTTACTACCATATTTCTGGTACCTACTCTTGGGAGGGACTCTGAAAACAACTTTATTCAGTAACACTCAATTTTGCTTATTTGGCCTTTGACAAAAGTTGTTCTCAGAGGTACCATAACCAAAATGCTGATAACTTGGAGAGATTGTGCCTATATCACTTAAACATCCATCGTAGCTAAGGGGTCATTGTAAGGGGATGCTGGAAGACCCTCGTTGCATCACCCTTTTTGTGAACCAATTGGCAGTTTGGACCCTGAGAAAAGATCTCCCATGTGTGGGACTCTGGCCATATTGTTAGACCTTTGGCAAGCCGAGGTGCTTTGGGGAAGGAACAAAGAGAAAAACTGAATGTACAGGCATAGGCAGAGAACATATCAGTTAAAATGAAAGAAATAGTTGCTTCAAAGGCACAGTTCCACAGAAAGACCAACAAACAACCTTAAGCAGGGGATGGAATGGTAGGCCTGAAACTTCTAGTTAACATCCCAAGGAAATGAACCAGCCTTCTTTTTTCAGACTCATACCCTGAATCTCTCCGATTGCTGATCTTCACGGTTTCCTGTAATGGCATAATTTCTGAGCCGTTGCCTGTTTTAAAACTGTTTTCATTTTAAAGACCTATGGCTGTGATGTTACAGGGCAAATGGAGACTTTGGGGCTGCTCAAAAGAGAGCAGAGCGCCGCCATGCCTCTCACACAACCCATTTCCCGTGTTGTGAAACTGTCATTAATTTCTCCTCATCCTAAAGATGTGCTTTCATCCAAAGATAAGTTGAAAACTGTGCCGAGGAAGCTCAGAAGTGAACGGGTTATAAACAAAGCTTCCTTTAAAAAAAAAAGACATCTTAGTGCTTTCCAGAGCCTAAGGACAGCATGTGACGTCTAAGCTCTAACATCAACAGTCTCTGGAGGCCGATGGAGTGAGATGGACATTCTGAGACAGTCTGGCCAAGGAATTCACTCTGACAGGGATAAAGCCTTGATGAATTCCTCCAGAGAGGAAAAGCTGAAGGAACACTCACCTTAGTTTACAGAAACACTGTTCCGAAAGAACACAGAGCGCATCTAGATAATTATACAGGCATTTGATTATACACCACTGCCTTTTAAAAGCCAAAGAATGAACTTTTAAATGCCCCATTTGGTATTTTCTTCATTTCCTCTTCATCTTAACACCTAGGAAAAGGTCAAGGAAATCAGACTTCAAAACATACCTTCATATTTGTTGGTGCTACATAGAGAGATAATCCTCTCCTTTTTTTTTTACTGGTCTTTGAGGTTTACTTTGTCTTTAAACTCAAGCCTCTTTGAAATCAGTGGTCACCATATATGGACAACTGTGAGTGAGGATTGCTTCTGTGGGACGTGTGCATGAGAAAGTCATGTCAGCTGACTTATCATCTCATCAATATGAATATTCCTCTACCATTTGGGCAGCTCAGGTGGCACAGTGTCTGGAGTTCAGACTTGACATCAGGAAGATCTCAGTTCTAATCCTGTCTTGGACACTTACTAGTTGTGTGACTCTAGGCAGGTCAATTAGCCTCCCTCAGTCTTATTTTCTTCATCTGTAAAATGGGGGTAATAATAATACCTAGCTCATAGGATTGTTATAAGGATCAAAGGAGATGATACTTGTAAGTGCCACATTAATGATATTATTTTTATTACAATGGTAATTGTAATGAAATTACAACCCATCCATGGCTTCTTAAAAATAAAAGTTTTACTTATACTTTTAAAAACTATTTGTCACTTCCTAATGATTCTCCTCCATATCCCAATAAAACCTTCCCTTACGACCAAGTACAGTTAAGCAAAGCAAATCTACACACTGATGGTGTCTGACAAAATGGTATTTGTGCATTCTCATTCTGTCCAAATTTTTGTCCATCGCTTCCCAGAAATCCTTCCTAGATGACCTCCTCAGTTTCATGAGTGCCATTGTAGCCCTCTAGCTATTAGCCCCTCTCACTATTTCACTGTCCACCCCTTTCTTAGCACACATTTCCTGTGCCATTTTGCGCCATTCTTGCACGTAAACCATCATCAACAACATGCTACAAATGACTGACACATATCGTCTATCTCTCCATTGCCCCTGGTACCACTTGCAGTTTTGATACTGTGGAGATTGTGGCTTTCCATGGTTCACATGTGGGAGTTGATGAAAGGACACTTGTGTTATGGGTTAGGAAATGTTAGGAAATGGATGGGAATCATCTTTCAAAAGTCCTTGTCCATTTCCTATATTTAATACAATCTTCTGTCTTACTCATTGTCGATTCTGGGCCTAATTTGTTATCCAACTTTAGTGTCTGTCCATAATGTGCATGTTGTTGTTGTTGTTGTGTCATTCAGTCATGTCCAACTCTTCATGACTCTATGAACCATAGCTCACCAGGCCCTTCTATCCTCCACTATCTCTCTAAGTCTGTCCAAGTTAGTGTTTGCTGTTCCCATGACTCTCCCTACCCATCTCATCCTATGCCATCCCCTTTTCCTTTTGCTCTCAGTCTTTCCCAATATTAGGGTCTTTTCTAATGAATACCGCCTTCTCATTATGCGGTCAAAGTCTTTAAGCTTCATCTTCGGTATTTGACCTTCCAATGAAAAGCCCAAATTAATTTCTTTAAGTATTGACTGATTTGACCTCCTTGATGTCCAATACTGATGAATTGACTCAATAGGCTAACCCTCCAAACACATATTGTATCCTAGACGATAATCCTAGACAATAATTATTCTTGCTCTAACTACTAAGCCACACCTTTTTGATTGGTTATGGATTTCATTGAATGGACGGTCAATCAACAAGCATTTATTAAGTGCCTATTATGTGTCAGGTATTGCGCTAACTGCCAGGACACCAAGCAAAGCAAAATACAGTCCCTGCTATGCTCAAGAAGCATATGATCTAACAGAGGATGCAACACACAAACCACCATGTGCAAACAAGATATAGACGGGATAAATGGAAGATAATCAGAAGAGAGAAGGCACTAGCCTGATCAGGAATCAGGAAGGGCTTCTTGCAGAAGATGGGATTTTAGCTGTGACTTGAGAGAAGGAAGGTAGGCTAGGAGATGAAGATGAAGAGGGAGAAAATCACACACACCTGGGACAGTCAATGAAAATGACTCGAGTCAGGAAATGAAGTATCTTGTGCAAGAAATAGAGAGGAGGCCTGTGTTACTGAACTGCACACTACATGAAAGGAAGTGAAATATAAGACTGGAGAGGTAAAGGGGACCACATCATCAAGGCCTTTGAAGGTTTTAATGTTAATCCTAGAGGTGATGGAGAGCCACTGGAACTGATCAGATTCCATGTGACATGATCAGACCCGTGCTTTTTTTTTCTTTTTGTTTTTTATTTTCACATTAGTCATATGTAATGAAGGATTAGAATCAAGGGAGGAACCATGAGAAAGAAGAAACAACAAAAAAAGAGCAAATAGTATGGTTAAATCTGCATTCAGACTCCAGAGTTCTTTCCCTGGAAGTAGATAGCATTTTCCATCATGAGTCCCTTGGAATTGTCTTAGATCCTTGCATTGCTGAGAAGAGTTAAGTCTATCAAAGTTGGTCATCGAACAATATTGCTGTTACTGTGTACAATGTTCCCTTGGTTCCTCTCACTTCATTCTGCATCAGTTCATGCAAGTCTTCCCAGGTTTTTCTAAAGTCTACCTGCTCATCATTTCTTATTGAATAATAGTTTTCCCAGACCTGTGATTTTAGGAAAATTGATTTGACGGCTGAGTGGAGGAGATGGGGAGACATTTGAGGGTTTGATCCTACCAAATGCAAATATGATCCTGTTACCTCGCAAGGTTTTGTTTTGGTTTGTTGTTGTTTTTGTCATTGTCTCCTGTCCCCTCGAAGGTTTGAGTAAGATTAGGGTAGGCTCCCGTAGAATTGTTAAACTTGATGAAGTCAGCACAATGTCCTAAGAAAACAAGAATTGAATCTCTGCAGGAAAATTCTCCCTGGCACTGGTGAATACTTCTATATTCTAGGTCCCATTTGAGATTAATAAGTTGATAGTTTGTTTCAAACTCATTTTTATTGTTACTTCTTTCAAGGAATCTTGCATGATTTCAGCATATGCGTGGAAAACAGACACCTTGTTAGAGAAGCGTCTGTAAGGTGGTATTTTGCATTACCAAATCAAATCCTTATATAGTTAATAAAAAATCAGCACCAGAGTATCTTATATTCCTTTCACAGTCAACTGTATTACTTTAAAGTTGCAGTCAGTTGAAGAAAATTGTTCTCATTTTCATCAAGGATACCTTCAGTATGTGTATAGGTCATTCTCATAAATATTTCATAGAGTTAAAAAAGAAGTCATGAGAGGTAGTTACTGATGTTCATGTGCTTGGGGTAATAATATTGTGTTTTTCCTAATCATTCAATGTCTCCCCCCTTCAGTGGGAACATTGGAAATCTCCATGAAAAAATGGAGCCAGGGGTAACAGTAAGTACATGTCCATACGTACATCTTTGCTCTAATAGACAAATAACAAAGCTGAGACAAGCAATTTTGGATAATTACATTACCACATCACCAGCAATAAGAATTGTTCACTGAAAGAGCATCTCTAGGTCTCTGAGAATCAAATCGGAATCACAACTAAAGCCACTGAAAGGGTTCCATACATGAACTCAAGAGGGCTGAGAGGACAAAGGGGCTACATATAAATACACATTTGGTTCCCTAGAGAGAGGCCTAGACGCCATACAGCCCCTCCAGGGGGCTATGTGTCTGTCCAGACAGAGGCAAGAGCGGAGCTGCCAGGAGTCCTGAACCAAAGCAGGGGCCATTTCCAAACCAGGAGCTGCAGGAGCTCAAACCAAGAAGCCCTCAGGCACAGAGCCAGGAAGAGGAGCAAGGTCTCCAAAGGGATGCTGTTTGACTCTCTAGCAACCCTGAGATCTTTTTCCTTGCACGGTGTTTTCATCCAGTGTAGTTCTATAAGTCTGGACAATTACATAACTCCCTAAGAAAAGCTGAGCCCCATCAGAAATGAGTGGGGAGTTGGCTTGAATATAAGCCTTTTTTTTCTCTGAGGTTAAATGAACCATGATCTCAGATATTCTGTTGGCTGGAATGTTTGCAATAGAGCTGAGGGCCATGATAGATAGAAGCCAAAGTCTGGGGAAACCCTATGTGGGGAGATAATCAGCTGAATTCTGACATTACCAGGGGAGCCTTGGGTGTGGGACATAAACCAGAGTTTGAGAAATTCCCAAGATTGAACCCAGTCTTCATGAGCTCAGAGCTGTGGGGACAAATCATGGGTCACTTAAAATTGCCATCTAAAATATCCACAAGGCAATATTCTGACTCAAGAAGCAATGAGAGGTTGATACATATAGTAGTGACTTAAAGACTTCACCATCTATGAATGAGGCCACCACCCTGAGGGTGAAAAAATCACCATTGTGGTTCCCTAGAGAAATCTGCCAGGGGGTACACAAGAAGAAATTCTACAAATCGGGTTCTAGAGAGAGAAATTGTAATAGTTAAGAACAAAAATTTAGCTTTGGCGACTGGGTGAAGATGTGGAAATGGCTTCATGCCCACTCATGTCCTCTGCTTCCTCCCTTGAGAGTCACAGGCAGTGGGTAGGATGTGGGGACCCTCACTGGCAGGGGCATGGCTCATAGGCTCTGAATCCTTACCGCAGCTCTAGAACAGACTTGAGACTAAGGAAAAGAAGAAGAAAATTAGGATCTCCTATGAACAGATCTCAATCCCAGCGATGCTTCTCCTCCCATCATCCCTTTCAAGTTTTCCCTATAAATATTTGGATCTGTGTATAGGAAGCCTGCCTTTAGTGGAGCAACTTGCTCTCTGGATGACCCCTGGGTCAAAGAGTTGGCTGAAGGCAGACATGACTGGCCAAGGCTGAGAAGGATTCAGCTCTGCTCAGGCCTCACAGACTTTGTTCTGAAAGCTGTTTATACAGTTTCCCGTAGGAGTCTGTAATTTTAATCAGTAAATATGACTCTTGATTTATCACCTATTGACACAGTGGTGATTCAAGCAGTAGAACTGACTGAACACTGAGCCTGTTGCTTCCCCCTCCCCACTGCCCATACCCTTCCCCCCTCTCCTAGCTCCTAGCTTTGATTTTTCTGAGGACTCTGGTTTGGGGCTGTTTCTGACACTATCTGTAGAACACAGTCAGGGTCAAAGGTCAACAGACTCCACCTTCAGAAGGGTGGAATGTCCTAACCAACTCCATCCTGAGTTTACTAAAACCAGAGCAGACAAACCACAGACTGATAGGACCCAGTAGATTTCATTTAAAAAAAAAACAGCAGAAAACCAAGATGCTTATAAAGGACACTGTTATTCTCCCTGGCCTCAAAGACAGTTCAGAGACTTAATCCACAGATTTAGTATCTCTGAACAAAGCATGGAAAACCTCCCACCCAAAGGCTTTAGCAGAATGACCACTTTTTTAAACCTGATGTGGTTGGGTAGGGAGGTGAGGGGGAAAAGAAGAGGGGAGCAGAAAAACCCAAGCCCAAATAAAAAGGCCTTTCTCATGCCTTTCGTTTTTTAAGCCGAATTGATTCTTAAATAAAATTGAAAGTTTGCTGAATTTGTAAAAAGAGAACATGGGTTCACATACTGGCTCTATCACATTTAATCTTTCAGGCTCAGTTTCCTCGCCTACAAAATAGATGGTCTGTGAGGTCCTTTCCAGATCTAAATCTATGATACTCTGACTTTAGAGAGAATAGTGAATAGAGTGCCAGTCCTAAAATCAGGAGGATCTGCGTTCAAATCCAGCCTCAGATAATTACCAGCTGTGAGACCCTGGGCAAGTCACTTTACCCCATTTGCCTCAGTTTCCTCATCTGTCAAATCAGCTGGAGAAGGAAATGGCAAAACCACTCTGTATTTAAAATTATAGCCATTTTGACAAGATGAAGAGACAGCTGGTGAAGATAGAATAGCTCCATGTATTCATATGGACAATCGCCTCTACAGACTGATTAAAAATGGATCTGCATCAATATGGTGGTATGCCTCAACCCTTGACCAAAATCTTATTCAGTATTTGTGTTGACATAGAGAAATAGAGATAGTATTTATCCAATTTTCAAATGACAAAAAGGTGAAAAAGATTATTAACACATTAGATAACAGAATCAAGATTCAGAAAGGAAGGAAGGCCACGCGTATTAATTAAGTACCTACTATGTGCCAAGCATTGTGCTAAGGGCTTAACGAGTATTATCTCATTATCCCAGGACATAGGTCTATTCTTGTCCCCATTTTAAAGATGAGGAAACTGAGGCGAACAAAAGTCAAATGACTTGACTAGGGTCATGCAGCTAGTAAGTGTCTGAGGCAGGATTTAAATTCAGGTCTTCTTCACTTCAGGCCCAGTGCTCTATCCACCATGCCACCTAGCTGAATCAGAGAGATCCCACTGATCTAGAACCAAAAGCCAGATATAAAAAGAAGAAACTTATAGGAAAAAGTATAAATCATGCACCTTTCTTTTTTTTAATGAACTGAAAGGCACAGGATGAGCAAGAACTAGCTTAAGAATATTTTATGTGAAAATGACCTCATCATTTTAGTTGACCACAAACTCAAGAGGAGCCAAGAGTATGAAATGGCAATAAAAAAGCAAACTCAATCTTAGGCTGCATTAATAATCATCTTCAGTCTCCAGCCCGAGGGATGTAAGAGTCTTGGTAGATATACAAACTCTGCATTGATTAGACGGTACATCCAGAGTACCGCGTTCAATCCAGGGCACCATATTTTAAGGACATTGACAAACTGGAGGTGACCAGGCAAGTGACAAGAAAACCACATTATGTGAGGAATGTTTGAATGGCCTAAGAATGTTAAGACTAGAAAAGAGGGCAGCTAGGTGGCACACTGGATAGAATTGCACAGGTGCTGGAGTTAGGAGGACCTGAGTTCAAATGCAGCCTCAGACATTTACTAGCTGTGTGACCCTGTGTGTCACTTAACCCCAATTGCCTCAAAAAAAATGGCTAGAAAAGAGAAGACTTAGCAGAGACAGATGTTTTCAAGTATTTGAAGGACTGTCATCAGGAAGAGGGATGATACTTACTCTGTGCTATTCCTCCACAAGGAAGAAGGACTCGGATCAATTTGTGGAAAGTACAGAGAGATGAATTTCAACTTAAGAAAGAAAGTTTGAATAATTCAAATGGTTCAAAAATGATCAAAAATGGACAGCCAAGAGAGATAGTGAGATTCCTGTCACCAGAAACATTCAAGCAAAGGCTGGATGGCTATCGTTTGGGAATGTTGCAGAGAGGATTCCTTCATCAGATGGGGGATTGGTAAAGATCACATCCAAGGTCCCTTCCAACTCTAGAAGTCTTTGATTACATTGAAGCAGATGCCAAAGATTTGGGAAGAATTCCTTTATCCTTCTAGTCATCTATCCTCTATAGGATAAATTCCTAAACACAATTGGAAAATGATCAATATTGCAAAATTATCCTAAATTCAAAAGTTCCATTGATCCAATATAGATCAGCCAGTTGAAACCCTTGTGAAAAAAATAGGCTAGAAATGGGGAAGGGAGACCGGGATCATTTTCTCTAAGGGTCCCTACAGTAGAGAACTGTAGATTTCATGTCGATTCAGTTTTGATTCTTAGTAATGTCATATGCTTTCTGAAGTAGTCATCTAGCTCAGAGGAGTCCAACAGAACCGGATTAAAATGTAATTGGGAAATATTAAACAAAATAAATAAAAATACAATAGAACATAGATAATGCTGATGTCATTTTCTAAGTCAATATGGGACCCAAAGGGATCCTCACTCATATGTATGATTTAGTAGTTCCCACTTATATTTGAGCTGAATACCACTGACCTATCTGATTGTTGGGAAAATACCAACATTCTATGAATTAAATATATCTCCATTTTACTATACTTAAAGTGATCAAACTGCTTTATTTCTCTCAAGATTGAAAGGGAAAAAACCTTCATCTCCTTCATTTTATCTCATTTTAAAAATTTAATTAACAGATTAAAAACCTATACGATCTCACCACAGTGCCCCTCTTCAAGAACTATTAGAGCATTTTAACTGCTTAAGCATTTTGAAAACATTGCAGAAATAAACTTAATTCCTGACATATTATCTCTTACCCCTCCTTTTCGTTTCACCTAACTGTTCAAGATGTGAATAATGAGACTCAAGAAGAATACTAGGAACAGGAAGATCTGAGTTCAAATCTTTCTTCCAATATTTACTAGTAATATGACTCTAAGCAAGTCTCTTCAACTCTCAGCCTCAACTTTCCCATCTGCAAAAGGAAAATAATTAATACCTACCTTCCAATGGTGTTGGGAAGTTCAATCGAGGCAAGAAAAACTAACATGAAAAGTCAAACAACTTTAAATCACTAAATAAAGGATAGACTTTATGGGAAAAACTTCCCATACCATTCATGGGTCCTCTATGGGAGACCATTTCAGTGATTCTAAGGACATAAATGAGTAATGATTTACAATGATATTGCATTTATCAGGAAGTTCTCCAAGAACCTCCAAGGTCTCTATGGACATCATATTATGATAGCATTCCCCAAGGGGAGGGGAAGGAGAGAGAGAAGAAAGAGGGAGAGTTAAAGAGGGAAGAGAGGATCTCCTTTCACCAAACTAAGACAAGAATGATTAAAAATTTGCACAGCACTGGGCCAGATTCCTACATCCTATTCTCTCTATTCATCATACAGACCATGTTTTTGAAGTCCCTCTCCCACCTACATGCATCTTATTACCACCCAGCTTGCAACTCCCATCCTCTGGATCACCTCCTGAGTTACTTAACCCACTCTGCTCTGGGACTCTCACCCCGGGGTGGTGGATAGGCACAAGCCCCATGGTTAGGTGACCCACTCTCTCTAGCCTGTACCGTCCATGATTCACATTTCATATTCTACCCCACCCATCTTCCTACTGTTCACCTTGGCAGTGACTGTGTGCTCCCACTGGGCGCACCCTGCCTTCCATGTCTCCCAGGTCCCCATCCTCTTTATGTGCTGTCTCTCCCTATTAGAATGTAAGCTTCTTGAGGGCAAAGATTATTTTGCTTCTGTATGATGTTTTCATTCATTCAAATGTTCCCTTCTTACTCCTGCGATAATTTCAGAATAAGAAAATGCTTTATTCCCAAACTGATGACAGGTGTAAATATTCCTCAGGCTAGCCTTAATTTAACCTCAAAGCTTTGAAAACACTGAAAACTAGGAATCATAATATGCCATTTCTGACTCAAAATGTTCACGCCAGCAACCTTCAAGATCTTAATTCTAAATATCCCCTTTATTAGCTCTTTTTTGGAAGGATCACTTCCATATATATCTTCTTTGAAACACAACTAATTCATGCTTTTTCTTTCCATTCGCCATTAGGAAAGTAAGTGTACAAATGTATGTTAAGTGTTTTATACTCCCATAAAGAAATATAAAATACAACCCCAAAGCAGTATAATCATTGTGTATCACACAAAGAGTCCCGTATGCCAGCCAGCTCTGGCCTCTCCTGAATTTGGGTTCATGTTGGTGGAGGAGGGAGCAATTCTCTGAAAAGTCACCTGGCTCACTTCACTTTGCCGCCACATGTCAGATACTGGGAATTTCTAAAGGCAACTCAGATCTAGATATTCAATTATTACCAACCCAATAGCAATCAAGATAAATAATAGCATGGAATTATTTTTTATAAATAAATAAGCATTTAATTGGAACAGAAACTGGAACATAAAACAATAAACAACATTCTCAATGCCTGTTCCTCAAAGAGTACATTCCCCTCCCCATCTCCCCCAGTATAGTCCAAGAAGGAAGCTTCCTCCCTCCAGGTTCCTGCCTACAAACTAGAAAAAACAGGGCAAAATCTCCCAGTAGGACCGTCCTGTCCAGGGCCCCGCTGCATGCCTCCAGAGTCAGGATCTGGTTATTCACCTCTTCCTGCTTGCTCTTGGTTGTTGGCTGCCCATGGGGTCTTGATTGACACTTTGTTCCCTGGCTGTAGCCCTGCCAATGGTAGACATGGGCAAATTTTTACAATTCTCTTTTGGTCAGATAGTCCTGGTACTTTTGTGGTGACCCCCTATCATTTCTGCGTCCAGGGTATCCTCAGGCCTGAAGTCCCATTCCTAGGCTTATGGGTGAGCTGGGCTGACTGGTACCATTTCTATCCTCTAATGAATCCCTGTAAGAAGTGGCTTCAGTTCCCTTAGGGACTTTATTAAAGTATTAGACACAAAAGGGAAGCCTCAGAACTCAGCCCTGACACTGCTTAAACAGATGACCCCTGGGCTGTTCTCATAAGTATTCCACAACTCCCAAGCAAGCCGCAATATTCATATTCTTCATCTGGATCATAGAGCAGATCCTTGAGATATTAGCCAATGCCTGGTGCCATGTATGACTGATGGGTTGGCCCTTTATACAGCTCATTCCTCGGTTCTCAATTACTCTTATTCTCCTGATCATCAAAGTCCAACTATATTCCCTATGGGCAATAAGCAGGTGGTTGCAGCATATTGTCTTTGCATTGGCAATGTGTATAGCACATGATAACACTACCTTGGACTTCTATTTTATAGTCTCTGGGTCTATTTGCAAACTGGCAAATCACATGGTTTGTCAGCTACTTGTCAGGAAATGGCTGCTCTCTTGAATTTTCCTTGCACCAGGTTTTGTAGCGTACTCTATACGCCAGCTAGAGTTCTTGATGGCTAATGAGCCTCATACCACTGCTTGTTTCTCTTTGTGCTGATGCCATAAGTCAACAGTAGGTCTCAGTTCAGTAACGTAGTGTGAGTTTCCACATCTTCTCCATCTCTTGAGACTCCAAAGTACAGATCAATAAGTAAATGTGGCTCTCACCCAAGCCTCAGGTGGTACTGAAAAATCGCTATGATATTTTTCTTAGTATCATTATATGTTGTTGTCACTCAGTCATTTCAGTCATATCTGACTCTTTGTAACCCCATTTTGGAGTTTTCTTGGCAAAGTAACTGGAGTGGTTTGCCATTCCTTCTCCACTTCGTTTGACAGATGAGGCAAAAAGGGATAAGTGACTTGACCAGGGTCGTGCAGCTAGTAAGCAAATGAGGCCGTATTTGAATTCAGGTCTTTCTGACTCCAGTGCTCTACCCACTGTGCCACCTAACTGTCCTATGCATATGTACAGTAAAAGGCTACAGATTGACTCCGCTGAGCCTTCTGCTCATGCCCTATGCATGTGGGTAATTAAAATACTATGTCTCTATGTCTCCTTAAGGATGACATGACATAACTTTAGATGTCATGATTCATGCCAAGTTATGCATCTTCTTCATTAATTTGCTTTCAAAACCTTGACCTTGATCAGAATGGACACCGCTGGAAAGCCATACACTAAATAATACATCTCTATGATGTTTTGGTTTCTATAAGGACCTTGTGGTTTCTGAATGGATGGGCCAAGTGAAATGGACTGTGACCAGTAGGATGTTGCTTATGTTCCTCCTGTCCTCCTCCACAGATTAAAAAGTCTGTTGTACACATGTAGGCTTCCAAAGCAGACTGATTCTTTCCCTCTCCAAGCAGGCATCACACATTGGTGAGCAGCCCTTCCTATTAAACACACCAAGCCCAGAACTCACTTTTCACATACATCTGGCACTATCTTGGGCCAACAGAATCTCTTCTACACCAACCTCCAGAGCTTTCTCTTGTACCAAATATCCAGTCATCAGGCACTGCTTTCACAGCCATGGATCAGTGGGACTTCTGTAGTACCAACCACCTTATTGCATCTCACCTAGCATCTGATACAATACTCCATTGCCAGCTTCCAATTTCTGCCAGTGCCTCAAGAGCAGGGAAAGCTAAGCTTAAGTCCCTGACATATAATTTCTTATAGATATTCATCCAGCAGCTAGGCTCATTGCCAGTCATTTAAAGATAATCAGGGCAGGGGGGAATGGTTGGATGCCACAACCATTTCTCCAGTGATGGCACTCTCTCTGTACAAAGCCTCAAACTCTTCTGTGAACTTTTCTTTATTTGTATCCTAGATCCCTTCATAATATGGGTATGTCGTATCCCTACATTTACCCCCTCCATCAATATCACACTTAATTCAGACACAGAAGACTCCACTGCATTCATGTCAATCTTTCCTGGCTGGTAATGCATGCTAAGCTCATCTCTAATACCAATCTCTTGCTAATAGCATTCAACTCAGTTCTTGTCAAAATATACATCAGTGTATTGTTCTCTATCTGTACGTGGACTTAAGTTCCGTATACATAGTCCCAGAATATGTCGGTGACAGCTCATTTCAAATTCAAGAACCTTAAGTTGTGGATAAAATAATGAGTTTCATTATAAATAAGTGAGTCTGGCTAATGTAGTAGGCTTCCTGTGGTTGGTGTTCCTGAGTCACATGCTTCTAGGCTGGAATCAACTTGTAATAAACGGGTTGTGTTTGTATCTGAAAATGTTGGCACTTGTGCATATGTGAGGCACCTGATTAAGACCTTAAAAGCATGCTTCCATTTTTAATCCCAAGAAATTCTAAATGGGACCAGAGAATTCAAACCAGATTATCCTTTTTTAATCTTCTGCTTTTGGTTCTTCTCAGCCACAACAAGGCGTCATTGAGAGGCTTTATAATTTTGGCTTCTTTCCTCATAAATTTCCAATCGTAGCCACCAAGTCTTTGGCTCTAGATAATTCTTCCAATCCAGCCAGGTGAATGACACTTCTATCTCCTTGTGGTCAACATTACATTAAAGTTGTGACAAAACAGTTCTGGATTTCTCTCTCACATGCACCCAGAGCACAAAAGATCTAGAGAAGGAAAGAACCTCAGAGGCTCTTTGTTCCAAACTTTCATTTTAGACATGAGGGCGCCAAGACCCAAGAAGGTTAAGTGACTCTTCTTACCCACAGTTGTAGCAAAAATACAGAGTGGTCCCTTTGAGTGCATTCTCTGGATGGCGTTCCTAAACTTTCCAACTTTGACCTCTGACCTCTGGTTCTGATCTTCCTTCCTCTCCAGAAGTGGCCCTGCATGCTCTTCCAGGTTCCCAAGGGCACTACCCATGCTTCCTCCACCTGAACTCCTTGATTTCAGCCACCCTCCCTCTTGGTCATGGCTTCCCATTCTTGATGAGATTTCCTGGGACCAACATGAAATATTTGCTAATATTCTTTCTGTCATTCTCCTTGACTGCTCATATCAGCTAGAAGTAGTTAAGAAGCTGTTCTCTCTGCTGAACCAGCACCATGCATGGAAGCATAGTGTTTCATCATCTACTGGCCCTGAGCTCTGGGTCATCCAGTGTGGTCCACGCTATTGTTGCCATTTTAATTGCTTTTCTGTGATGTAGCCTCTCTAAACTCAACACAAAGTTAGACACCTTCCCCCCTCACCTTCAAAGGTAACAAGGAACATCCCATACCCGTCCTCTACATTCTCAGCCCCACCAAACTCTCCATCTCCCACAAACATTCAGAGGCAATGCATTTTCATGGTGCATACAAGATGGAAAGCAGGGCCCTCAAGGTTCCCCAGGAGCCTCTCGGCTTCTCCACTTTATTCAATGGAGAAGCATTTATTAAGCTCTTACCATATGCCAAGCACCGTGCATCCATATTTCCTTGCTACCTTCATATATTCTTGCATGTCCTCTCTGAGACTCAGTATTCTTTTCCAGGTAGCAGCACACTCAGGACATGTTGTCCTGAAACCTGGTAAACCTGATTTGACTGAATGGGTCAGCTGCTGCTGTTGCTGTAGGCATTAAATCATTAGCTCCAGAAGAGAGTGTTTGTACACCTCTCTCACCCCACCTTCATTTTACATTGTCCTCAGTGATCTCCCTGAGAAGAATTTAAACTTGTTCAGCAACTAATGAATGACCCACAGTGGAAGACTTAGTGACTGATTTCCAAGCGTCATTTTTCCATATATCTCTCTTTTGAGTTTTGGAAGCTCCTGCATCATGGCTCTTTACCCTTTTTGTGTATGTCCTGGATTCCTTGAATGTTCTGGTAAAGCCTGTGGATCTTCTCATCCTATATACATAAAATAAAATACATGGGATTAAAAAGGAAACCAAATATGATTTTTGAAATGTTAAAAAGTGTTTTGGGGTGAAAATTTAAGAATCCCTGCAATATACATATGTAATATATATGCAATATATACATGTGTATATGTATGTATGCATACATACATGTACATATGTGTGTATGTATGTATTAAGGGCAGCTACATCACACATAGCAGATAGAGCACCGGCCCTAGAGTCAGGAGAAGCTGAGTTCAAATCTGGCTTCACACACCCAATAGTTATATAACCCTGGGTAATTCACTTAACCCTGTTTGTCTCAGTTTCCTCATCTTTCAAATGAGCTGAGGAAGGAAATGACAAACCACTCCAGTGTCTCTGCCAAGAAAACCCCAAATGGGGTCACGAAGAGTCAGACAAGACTGAAACAACTCAGCAACAACAACGAAAGCCCTACATGATAGTCTCTTCATCATCTTCCTCCCTGTACTCCTTATTCAGTATCTTACATGCCCTCCAAGAGATATAACATTGTCACGCAAGGTGATTTCAATGCTAAATTCATCTGAAACGTGTATTTTTGGATATAGCTAACATGGGAATTTGTTTTGTTTAACTATGCATATTTGTTAAAAAGGATTTTCTTTTCTAGCGTTTTCTCTCAACAGGAACAGGTGGAGGGACAGAAAATAAAAGCACATTAGTCGAAAAATACTGGATTCATCCCACTTGATAAGTCAGTCAGTCAACTGGCATTTATTAAGCACCTACCTTATCATTGCTAAGAGAATAATCCCATCACTGGGTACCATTTCCCCAATAACTGAATAGTTGTGGTGACTACTCACCCTACATATAAGAATCTAGTCCCACAGTTGTAGCAAAAATATAGCATGGTATTTACCCAGTGTCATTTCAGCGCAATTATACAAGAATTACATTTTCCTAGATTGTTAGCAAGGTGTTTAGTGAACAAAACAGTGTTAAACTATTAGCTTGGACCCCCAACAAAATTAAATTTAAAAAAAACTGAAGCCCAAGACCCACATTTTAATATAGCCTAGAGTCACCAAAAAAAACCAACCCTACAAAATCGTTGTTGTCACAGGAGCCTGAGTAGCTCAAGACTACTCAGCTATAAGCAATTTATATTTCAGATCCCCAGATGAGTGCCCGCTGTGTCATCCATGTACCAGATGAAACCAGACCCTCATAGACTTAGTCCATGGAAAGAGGAAAGGAGGCGGCAGGGGAGGGGGGAGAATGGTAACATGGTAATCTCTTTTCTTGGTGCACTGTGCCTTCATCTAGGTAAAGATCATCCACTTCTGAAGTCAACTCAGGCCTAAATATTGAGTTATTATTGTGCTAATAGAAACCCAGGCAAATAGCAGTACAGAACCAGAATTCTCAAGATATTTAACTGGAACAGAAATAGGAACATAGAATAATGGAAATATTCCCATTATCTATTCCTCAATTGAATGCTCTCTCACTCCATCTTCCCCAACAAAGAAAAGGAAGGAAGCTTTCCTACCTGAACACAGGAAACAGTAGGAAAAGGTGGTGGACTCAAGGTGTAGAATGAGACATGAATTTTTGGATGTGGCCAGTGGGGGAATTTATTTTGCTTGACTATACATATTTGTTACAAAGGTTTTGTTTTACCATTTTTCCTCCTCAGTGGGGGAGAGGAATGGAAGTTAAGTCAACAAACATTTATTAAGTACCTACAACTATGTGTCAGGCATTGGGATACAAAGAAAGGCAAAAAATAGTCCCTATCCTCAGGGAGCTCACAATGCAAGGAAAAAACATGCAAGCAACTATGTACAAAACAGGGGGAGAGAAAACAAGAGACAGAGAGACAGAGCCAGACAGAGACATAGACAAAGACAGAGACAAAGAGACAGAGAACAGGAGAGAGAGGGAGAGAGGAAGTGGGAAGGAAGGAGATAAATTAGAGATAATCTCAGAGGAAAAACATCAGCATTGAAAAAGAGAGAAAATAAATTCATGTTCATCGAAAAAATAAAATTTCAAAAAGAAAAAAAACCGGCCAGTGTCTCCAAAGCTAAGGGAATCCCTACACAAAGCCCAAATGCATTCATCCTGAGTCAGGTTCTAGTGGATCGTTTGCTCTCATTGGATCTTTGCTACCACAGCTCATAGTTCTATGCCATCTTTCTTTCCCTTGGCTACAGCTTATCACAACTTGTACGGGGTATCTGTATACCCTGGCAGTTTTTGCAATAGTGTTGGCTAATCCCTTAATTATCTTGGCTGACCATGTACTCCTCTGGTCAGCTGGGCAGGTGAACTACATCCTCATGTCTTGAAAGAACTGATAGATGTGATTATAGGATCACTGTCAGCAATGTGTGAAAGATCATGGAAAACGGGAGGAGTACCACGAGATTGGAAAAGGACAGACATAATCCCAGTTTTCCAAAAATGGCAGAGAAAAAATATCTACCCACCATAAACCAGTGTCTTTGACTTTGATTCCTGAGAAAATTCTTTAAAATAACATCAAGGAGATGATTGGAAAATATCTGGAAAGAGAAGTGGTGATTATGAAGAGTCCATTTGGCTTCATCAAGAACAGGTTGTGCCAAACTTATCTCATTTCCTTTTTTGATAGAATTACTAAACTAGGAATATGGGGAGAGGAGGGTGCCAATTTTAGCAAGGCTTTTGAAAAAGTATGTAATAGTAGTCTTGTGAAGAAGATGGAGAGATGGGGGTCAAGATGATAATGCAATCAGATATACTCAGAACTGGTTGGATGGCCAGACTCAAAGAGCAGTTGTTTAATGATTCACTGTAAACATGGCAGGAGGTCTCCTGTGGAGCACCCCCAGGGATCTATGCTTGGCTCTGTGCTATTTAACATTTTTATAAGTGGCTTGGATAATGGACATATATTATATACTCATCAAATGAGATCATCAGATGACACAAAGTCAGGAAGGACAGTCACAAGGGCATGATAGAGCCAGTTCATACTGGCTCAAGAGAACCAATTATTAAATTGGAAATCAGCAAAACTGCAAATCAGGGCTTGACTTATTGTTTTATTGGTTGTCTAGATTTAAGAAAGTTATGGAGAAAATGTTGACACTGTAGATTAAACTTAAAAGTGTATGGTATATTCAATTTTTTCAGAGAGCTGGTTATAAACCATTTACTAGCAGAATAATGGATAGTTAACATGATGAATGACAGTTAGGATCCAAAAGGATCCTATTAGGCTCAAGCATAGGGATGAACCTAATAAAATGAAATTCAATGGGGATAAACATAAAGTCTTATATTTGGGCACCAAAATATCTATTCCATCAATATAAGATGAGAGATGGGAGGAGAAGAGTGGGAGACATGGATAGAGAACAGCTGTCCTGAAAAGGTGCTTATCGTTTTATTGGACTGTACATTCAATATGGGGGGACAGTGTGATAAGATAGCCAATAAAAGAATGCAATCTTGAGCTTCATTAGGAGGAAAGTGATTCTAGGAACATGGAGGCAGTAATTTCACTGCCCTCTGACTTTGTCAGACTTCATCTGAAGTGTTGTGTTCACTTCTGGCCTGGACAGTGTACAGAGAAGAACCAGCATGGTGACCTTTAGTTTAGCCTGGAGAAAGAAGAGAAGAATGGAACGTGATAATTGTCTTCAAATATTTAAAAGGCCGTGATGGAAAGAGAGATTGGGTTTGTTCTCTTTGTCTTCAGAGGCCAAAACCAGCAGAATTTGGGTGAAAGTTGCAAAGAAACAAATTTAGACTTGGTATCCAGAAAATTTTTCTAATAATTATAATAATCCCAAAATTGAATAAATTGTTTCTAGAGCAGGGGTGGGGAACCTGTGAGCTCGAGGCCACATGTGGCCCTCTTGGTCATTGGGTGCAGCCTTTTGACTGAGTCCAAGCTGTATAGGACAGATCCTTTTATTAAAGGGATTTGTTCTGTGAAGTTTGGATTCAGTCAAAGGGCCACAATTGAGGATCTAGACAGCCACATGTGGCCTCGAGGCCACAGGTTCCCCACCCCTGGACTTAGAGGTCTTTAAGCAGAGGCTGAAGATGCCTCATCAGGTATGTTATAGTGTGCATGACTTTGTGTATAGATTGAATGAGATAGAACCTGAGGTCCCTTCCAACTCTCAAATTCTGTGATTCTGTGATATCTGAGGCTCTGTTCCTGCTCAACTTCATGACTGAGGACCCATTGCCATTGGTGATATGTGGTTCGGATTCTATTTTCTCCTAGCTCTCCCTGTCACTCCTTGATGCAGTTACCCTGAGTCGTAAACACACAGTCTCATGGGAACTTAATTCCTAGAAACTTCATGCTTACCCCTGAAGCCTGGAGCCTCATGGGAAATGTAGTCCTCTCCCTCAGACATATCTATATTATTTACACACACATATACTTATGCAAGTATATTTTCTCTCTTCCTCTTCTATATTAGTAGTCTTTTTATATGTTTTTGTTCCAACCATTGCCATGTAATCCTAGGAAACTCATTTGGGGGTAAGAAAAAATGCCTTTTTAGATTTTCATCCATTCAGAAGTAGTATGCTATCTCTAGAATATTGCTTTTGAAGGTAGCATATGAGTATGCATGTGATGGGATGCTATACATAGAAAAAATTATAAGATTGGAGCTTTAATTTTCACATTCCAAAAGGAATTAAATATAATGTGGTTAAGATAACATCGGGGTCTTACTCTAATGATTTCGTCCTTACTCTCCCATTTCCCAATAAACTATAAGGTCACTAAGAACAAGAATAGTGAGTATCTTATTGAATATTGTGGTCAACACAGTAGTCTGCCCACAAGTGTTTAACAAATGCTTGTTGAATTTGGACTTGAACAGTTCATATCACCAAGTGTTTTAAGTTTGATATTTATTTCATCAAATATTTAGGTGTATTGTATTTCTTTTTCTCAATTGACAAGCTTTTTTTATCCTTTCACATCTCTTCCCCTCTCCACCAGAAAAAGAAAAAGAAAAAGAAAGGAAAACCCCATATGTCAAATATTTATGATCACACAAACCAAATTCCTCCATTGGCCATATCTAAAAATGGTTGTCTCATTCTTCATATTGAGTCCATCATCTCTCTGCCAAGAGGTAACACTCCTTATCATTGGTCCTCTGGAATCATGATTGGCATTGAATTGAATATAGTCCTTAAGTCTTTCAGAGTCGTTCGCTTTAAATGTTGTTATTGTGTAAATTATTCTCCTGGTTCTTCTGCCTTAGCCGGCATCAGTTCACGTAAGTCGTCTAGATTTCTCTGAAACAATATCTCTCCTCATTTCATGAAGTGCAATAATATTCCATTACATTTATATGCCATAATTTGTTCATCACTTCTCCAATTGCTTCCAGTTCTTTGCCACTACAAAAAGAGCTGCTATAAATATTTTTGTACATCTGAACCCTTTTTCTCTTTCTTTGATATCCTTTGGGTACTTTCAGATCAGTTTAGTGTCTTGGATTGAAGTCTTATATTGCCTCAAGGTCACTAATAAGATAGAAATGCTTCTGTTTCTTAGTTGTATGGATGTTCTGAATCTTGATGAGGCATAAGGTACAACAACCAAGGATGTATGGGATACACTTATCCTTTGCATGAAAAGAGGACTTTCTGAAACCAGCCGTGCAATCCTTTCCATTATCACTGTATATTATCTCTGACTGATTGCAATAAGCAGCAAGATTACATTAGACCACAATTTGATTGTAAGACTCTCTTGAAACTTAGCTGTTGTTCAACTTACATCTTATCATTACACCAAATTCCATCCAAGAGGGGCAGCATTTTGATGAAAGAAAGAAAGAAAGAAAAGAAGGAAGGAAGGAAGGAAGAGAAAGAGAGAAAGAAAGGGAAAGAAGGAAAGAAGGAAGGAAGGAAGGAAGGAAGGAAGGAAGGAAGGAAGGAAGGAAGGAAAAGAGAGAAAGCAAAGTGGGTTCTAAAAAATAATTAGCAAAGTGCATTAAGACTCTTTAAAAGTAAGTTATCAATCAATAAATAATTTTAAAATCACTTGAGGACATTTTCTTTCTTGGTTTTCATGGCTGCGTCTGAGGCAGGAAGATTCATGGGGGTAGGTCAAGTTACCCTTTATTTAGCTCATCTTACCCAGCTTCTGCCATAATACAATGTGGATACATAATGGGATGTGATAGGGATCAAAAATGGAAACCGTAATTTTGCCTCTACCTGGTTTCCCCCACTTGCTTCATGCACTCAGGTAAGGTGGCAGATACCCAATCTTAGAGTTTTCCAGACTAATTGCATAGGCATTGATCTCTTAATGGTGGAAGATGAGTTTAATTCATCCCCAAACCCTTCTAACTTAACAGCAGAAGAGGAGTTATTACTCCTTGTACTCACCATAAGCATTACATATTCTATTATTTATCATTTACATATTAATGAAAGTGTGGAAGAGTGAGCCTTCCGAAAGGAGAAATTAGCTTGCAAAGAATAGAAGACCATGTGACAGAGCTGATGAGGAAGGTCAGGGATTGGACATACCACGGAGGATTTGGAGATTAGACATCACTGAAGGGACTTAAAAATCATCACCGACTTCAAATCGGTGATGATTTGAAGACAGAAGGGCCCAGAGGAGAAGCACCGGTCACAGCATGAGGAAAAGCTGGTTCAGAATGGCATCAGTGATGGGAATATCGGAGCATAAGGTGGCAGAATTGACCAGGGATCAGATAGAGAGCCAAACTCAGAAGAAGCAGGAGAAAACGTACAGATTCATTCCAAATGCTGGCCATCAATGCTCCCCATGGAAGAATAATATCAAGGACTAAGGAAAGAAGAGGATTCAAGAACTATTCTCCCTGGAACTGAAAAAGTATCAAAAGCCTAACTGGGATGTGGCTTCATTGTCAATAAGAGACATAAATACCTGTTCACCTTGTGTTGGCTGCTCTTCCTTTTCACCATGCTTTTATGTTAAACACACAAATACACTTCCACAGATCTGTCCTGTTTGATTGTCACTTTGGTGGGGGGGGAGGGGTTTGGAGGGCAGTAGGAGAGTCTTCTCTTGAGGCAAGGAACCCAGCTACCAAAGAAGCCAGGGATCCCTTCAGTACTCATCTCAGGCAAGGGAAATCAGGACAGTCTTGGCCCATAGAAGAAAAACGAGACAGCAGGAAAGAAATGAACACTCACATGAAAGTATCCAGAAACAAAGACAGTGAGGATGGCTGGACAGTGGGGAACATCCCCAGACTAACCTTCCAGGCGGAATATTCCCCTCTGCCGGTGTTTGGAACATTAAGAAGAGCTGTTTTTCATTTGGGAACAATAGAACCTAACAGAGGAATTTATTTATTTTAAGACCAATGCCTGGGGAAAAAATATAAAGGACAAAAATAACAGATACCAAAAGTTTTAACTACTTTAAAATGACTTGAAGTCAGTCACAACCTCTGTGGGTCTCAGTTTTCTCATCTGTAAAATGAGGGGACTGAACCAGATGACCTCCGAGGTCCTTCCCAACTCTTAGTCTATGATCCTGTGACATTCTGTCCAACTCCAACTTTTAATCAGGTGCATCTAATTATGTTAAAGGGGCAGAGTCTTGAAAGGATTTGTCTACTCGGGGCTTTGTTGCTTTGTCTCTGGGCCGCTCTGCCTAGCCACTGCCTGATGCTTATAACCATTACATTTTCTGAATGGGAAATGTCAGTGTATAGATCTGTGGCCATTTTGCAACTTTGGCCAAACAATCCTCCCCAACACTTCTGTGATGAGTTTTCCGGGCCATGTTGGCCGTCTGAAGTTGCTGTCTGGTTCAGAACAGTAGCCACATCCTGATCTCCTGGGATATCATCTGGGTTTCATGTGATACTGCTCTTCATCTGGGGTTTATAGAGAACAGGGGTCTCGACCTTGGGGGCGGGAAAGAGCAAAGCCTTGTTAGGAATTGTCCAGGGAAAACTCTTAGGGAAAAGGAATGGTGTGGAGGAAAGGGAAGTGGGAAGGATTGAGGGAATATAGACACTTCATTAAGTGCCAGTGACTAATGGATTAGCTGGGTGTGGCCTTCAGACTGAAGTGAAATCATTTCCAACTCCACTGGATGTAGCAAGGAGAAAGGACAAAATATGTTAAAAATAAACTGTGAATATGACCAAATGAGAGTGGGTGCTCCAAGCTGTAGCACATCACGGACCTTAGGAAATACAGCTCTAAAAAGTACAAAAGGCCTTCAGTGTGAGGTAATGAGGCGCATCTAATTATATTTAAGAAAGAACAGCAAGACCTCCTCAGGAACACAGAACCCTCCCCTTTATTCTCTCCTGAACCAGTCAGAATTCGGGGCTGAGAGACACCGTTATTTCAGGGAAGGGTGAGGAATTTAGAGTGCATCACGGAAAACAAGGTTGTTATTTTCCCATAACTGGAAGAGAGAGAAAAAAAATCACAAACCCTTCCCTGTCTGTTCTCTTTCCCCTCCCCAAAAACCTCTCATCAGGAAACTAAAGGAAAAAAAAAGAAAGAAAAAAAAAAAGAAAACCAAAGCAAACAAGCAGTACCACCATGAGAAATCAAGGCAGTCGGAATGACATTTGACACCACCAGGCCACAGCTGAAGAACAAGGGAAAAGTTTTCGGACGACTGTCACTGACCCATAGTCCCTCACTCCTAACCTTGCTCTCCAACATATGTTTCTCATTTCCTTGCTTCTAGCTGGCCCAAGCTAATGATATGTGTTTTGGCAGCCATCCCGTGCTTGGCATACAGCCTGCCTTGTTCTCATTGTCCCAGCTACTTACAGAAACCTCTTTCTCTGTCTCTTTCTCTCTCTTAGAAAACAGCTTTAAAGAACAGTAAATATGCAAAACGACCCATGCTCTATACAGCTACCATCTTGAATACTGTCCCCTCCACCCTAACACACCCCATCAATAAAGGCCTGAAGAGACTGCCCACGGGTGAGGGGTAAGTGAAATACAAAGGCAGTGGAAATTCAAACAAATTGGCCCATTAGAGTCTCGCGCTGCTATAAATACTGTGGAACTTGGCTATTTTGAGGGACGATGGCATGGGAAAGTTCGGCCTGAAATCTTGAATCTGTCAGAGGAGACAGATCTCCCGCTCAGACATGGGAAGAGGAACGGAGCTCGTAGCCCGCGGGAGGGAGAAGGGCATCAAATCTGGCAAATTCCAGGCTAGATTAAAATTGGAATAGGAGATGCTGTTACATCAGGTCTCACCCTTGCTCTGCAAGAGCTGCCAGTCTGTCTGAGACTTGGGCCTCTGATGTCACTTGGAGTGTCTATAATCTCAAAAAAGCCACACATGCCCTTTTGCTTCTCAGGGGTCAATGGACTTCTCCATTCTTCCTAAAGGAGCAGTTAAGGAAGTGGAGGAGGGGTGGGAAAGAAAGCCCCAGGATGATGCTCTGCCCCACCTTCAATGAAACAGGTTGGAATTTACAATTTATGCTATAAATTTAAGCCATATTGACCAATCAGATCTGAATATTTGACTTAGGATTCTGAAAATGAGATAGAGATTCAGTTGTCTGATTTACCTAAATACATTTGCATGGGAAAAGCCACAGTACATACATACCAAAGCGGGCATGCCTGATGCACTTGTCCAAGTTAAAATGCCTTGACGTTCTTTCCCAGGGTTTACTGGTAAATCTCAATACTAACATTCCATAATGAGTATGCACATTTATGGACATACATATATGTACTGTATACATGCCCTTATCACATTCATGTATACTTCCTCACTCACTCTCTCCTGCCAACTGACATCTGTGAAATTACACAGAACCACCAGCTACATTCTGCCTTTTCTATCTCTACTGGGTCCCAGCTACTTCATATTCAGAAAGGAAACCCAATGGACTGACTGAATCAATGTCATATATCTATCCCCT